>NW_010182688.1:0-641 GCF_000695765.1 Mesitornis unicolor
CAGACTGGTCCCAGTTCCAGTCCTTTACTGGCCCAGACTGCTCCCACTCCTAGGGTGATACTGGGCCAGACTGGTCCCAGTTCCAGGGTGATACTGGGCCACACTGGTCCTGGTCCCAGTCCTATACTGGGCCAGGCTGGTCCCAGTCCCAGTCCTTTACTGGGCCAGGCTGGTCCCCTGTACTGGTCCCAGTTCCAGGGCTATTCCAGACTGGTCCTAGTGCTGATCCCAGTTCCATGGTGATACTGGGACAGACTGGTCCCAGTCCCAAGGTTATACTGGGCCATACTGGTCCCGGTCCCAGGGCAATACTGGGCCATGCTGGTCCCAGTTACCAGTCCTATGCTGGGCTACGCTGGTCCCAGTACCAAGGCGATACTGGGCCAGACTGGTCTCACCAGTCCTATACTGGGCCAAACTGGTACCAGTCCCAAGGTTATACTGGACCAAACTGGTCCCAGTCCCAGTCCCAGTCCTATACTGGGCCAGACTGGTCCTAGTGCTGATCCCAGTTCCATGGTGATACTGGGACAGACTGGTCCCAGTCCCAAGGTTATACTGGGCCATACTGGTCCCGGTCCCAGTTCCAGTCCTATACTGGCCCAGACTGCTCCCTCTCCTAGGGTGATACTGGTCCACAC
>NW_010182689.1:0-282 GCF_000695765.1 Mesitornis unicolor
AACATGCAAAGGGTCTTGCCAACCTAAATTCAACTGTGCAATCATTGCAAAAGGTGTAGTTTCATCTATCAACACAAACTCTTGTACTGATATTGCTAAATCAGTTCTCCGTACATGCTTCTTTGTAATTGCTTGTTCTACCTTTTCAATTACCTGTTTTGCTTCTAGGGTGAGGACTCGTGGTGCAGCAATGTCTGAGTCCCCTTTTAACAACTCCAAAAGCAGCTGTAATTTGGAAGACATCAACCCCAAATAAGGTCGGATCCAATTAATCACCCCTGC
>NW_010182690.1:0-1997 GCF_000695765.1 Mesitornis unicolor
CTCAGTTGTCATCAAAGAAGCTTCAAAGAATGGCACCACGTGGGTTTGGGAACCAAATCTCCGTTCCCTTCACGTGTTTGGCCAAGTACAAGGTTCAAGTGGCTACGAGTGACAGGATCTGGCAAACGAGAATGCAAAGAAAGCACCCAGCAATTCCCTTCAAGCCATACTAGACATGAATAAGGTATTTCTGGCCATCCCAAACAGCCCGAGTTATCACATGCAATGCTTCGAGTGTATTTGAGCCTTTCTGAGCCTAAAATCCCCTTACGCAGCAGTAAGCAATGGAGACTGCAATGACCACAGCTGGGACAGCAAGTTGGGTTTGGAGACACCCAATTCGGGTCTGAAAGGTTGAGAACAAGAGACCCAAAAATACCTCATTGAAGAAAATCCTGGGAGAGAGCAGAAAGACTGGGCAGGAAATGAGGGTCTGAGAGTCACTGACAGAAAATATTTGGGGTGAGAAGCTTTGGCACCAGGAGGGCATTTGGATTCACTGGAGTCACTGGCTACTGTCCCCTTGTTAATTAAAAGCACTGAGTCATTAAGGTTGGAAAAGACCTCCAAGAGCACAAAATCCAAGGGAAAATAGGGGAAAAAAGGTAATTTTCAGCAAAGAAAGAGGGACTTACCCGCCTGGCAGCACCCCTTTATACTGATAAAGACACTTTGGGTTAGGTTTTGGCCAGTGCTATAAACATCAAATAGATATAAATATAAAATATAGATATAAATATTCTATATCTTTTTATAAAGGAGTTTGCTGGGGATTTCCCTCTTCCCTCAATGGTTGCCCTCCCCATAGGGTCTCAACTTGTTCTGCTCCCAAGGGTTATACCCAGTTTAATACGGTTTCGTCACGCAGGGAGAGCTGATACTCCAATACCTCATCACCAGGATCCCTAATTAATCAGTACAAGTCAAAAGATGGAAGGTAACACGCACAGGGACTCGTCCTCCCGAATTTTGGGTGAGAATCGGCTCCTCTGTGAAGGCTGTGACAACATCCATCAGTGGTACAACCTCTTGGCTACCAAAATGGGACCTTTCTAAGCACGGCAGATGAAGGAAACCAAATTCCCTTGAACACTGACAGCTTTTTCTGACCTTAATGGGGTATTAAAGGCAGAAAAAAGGCAAGTCGAAGCTTCCAAAGAGCATTTTTGCTGACAGAAATGCACAAAGCTGACCAGGAAAAGCAAAGCAAAGAGAGTATTTACAGCGTCTTAGACAACACAAGCTCCCAGGACCCTGCCAAATCCATCTTCTTTAGCAGCCTCCAACAGCACCTTGATAACTTTGTCTCCTCGGTTCGCAGCGATACGGGAAATATCTTCAGAAGCAAGAGCCTTCCTTTCGAGAAAACACTACAGGAAACACGCTAAAGATGGATTTTTCTTCCGTCCGTCAACTCTAAACGCCCTTAAAGATCTTGTGAACTTCGACGCGGGCAGGACCAGAATTGAAATGCCAAGTGCAAACGCTGTCGGGAAGGTACAGCCCTGGCAAAGAGCGGAGAAAATCCTTTTGGCAAGGGTGTGCGGAGCTGTCTGGTTCAATGAGCACCTCGGCAAAACAAAGAATGAGAGGGAAACATTTTGAGATGGACCAGCAAGGAAAGTCCTTTTACAGAGGTCAAACAGGGGAGGGCGAAGACTGGAACAGCTCAAGTGAGAAGCTAAAGAGGAAACCAGGAGTATATTTAGGTAGGTCGGGTTCAACACTTGTTATTATTGTTATTTAACAGTTCAAGGCTTATTATTATAGTTATTTATAGAGCTGGAATGGCATCAAAGGAGATGGTGAGGTCTCAGCTCCTCAGGTGAGCAACTAAACCCTTCTCGCAGCAGCAGAGATGTGATCACGTCCCCTCAAGAAGAAAGAATCTGAACCTTGGTGTGAAGCACCCAAAGGGAGAAGTCTGCTGAGATCTTGGGTAAAGAGGCAACCACAGAATCCCAGGCTGTGAGGAGTTGGAAGGGCCCTGGAAAGCT
>NW_010182691.1:0-262 GCF_000695765.1 Mesitornis unicolor
CAAGGGCCACTGACCCCCCCCCCCCCACGGCCACTAACCCACGTCCCCAAGCGCTGGCCTGCAGCCCCTGCTGCTCCTCTCCCAGCCCCGCACAGGCTCCCACCACCCAGGGCATCCCCCCCAAATCCCATCTCCCTTGGGATGCTGTGGTCTCACTTGCACCCTGTGCCTGCTCCCCATGCCCTGTGTCTGTGCCCCCCGCATCGCCCCCATCCCCGGGGCTGTGGTGGCACAAACCCCTTGCGTGCGCACCCCGGCCGCT
>NW_010182692.1:0-1556 GCF_000695765.1 Mesitornis unicolor
GGGGGTGTGGGGGTGAGCGCTGCCGGTGTCTGGGGGGGCTGTGACTGCTGGTGTGCCGGGGGAGGCTGGAGAGCTCGAGGGGGGACTGTGGGGCACCTCTGGATCTGAATACTTCTTTACTGTGAGGGTGACAGAGCACTGGAACAGGCTGCCCAGAGAGATTGTGGAGTCTCCTTCTCTGGAGACATCCAGGACCTGCCTGGATGCGTTCCTGTGTGACCTGGTCTGGTGTTCCTGCTCTGGCAGGGGGGTTGGACTGGATGAGCTTTCGAGGTCCCTTCCAACTCCTAATATTCTGTAATTCTGTGATCTGAGGAGCACTGGGAAAAGCCCTTTCACTGGTAACCCCCGAACTGTACTACAGGCAGCAGTGCTTTCAGGTGCTGTTAGGCCTACAAACACCAGTCATCCCAGTGTGAGACTGCTTCCGGCTGCCTGGAGGCAGTGGTCTGCTCAGAAGTGTCTGAGAGCATCAGCAGGTTTGCGCTGTTGGCAGAGGGTGGAGAGAGCACTTCCAGCCATAAGCTTCTGCTGTAGTAGGGGTTAGAGGCAGAGCTGTGGGAGGCTGGTCAAAGGCCAGCTCTTCCTCAGCACCATTGAGCTTTTTTTCTTTCTGCTTTGCCTTTCCAGGCATTACCGTTCTGTCCATGTGGAAACACCTTCCTATACAGGGGGTGTCAGCGAGGAGTTTTGGGAACGCAGCCGGCAGCGGGAAAGGGAACGTCGGGAACATGGTGTCTATGCCTCCTCCAAGGAGGAGAAGGAACGAAAGAAGGAACACAGCAGGGATCGGGACCACGATCGCAAACGGGACCGTGGTAACTGCTCAGAGACCTCTGGGACCCTTAGTGCTTAGGGTTGGGGCTTGTCCCTCAGCCTGTTTGTGGCCCTTAGCTAATAGGGGTGGTGTTTCCTGAGCAGACTTGAGATGCTTGTTTGTGCCTTATGCACCTGATCTTATATTTGTTTTTTTTGCAGAGGAGCGAGACAGGAGTCGTCACAGCAGCAGATCAGAGAGGGATGGCTCCTCAGAGCGGAGTAGCAGGAGGAGCGAACCGGAGAGTCCCAGGCATCGGCCCAAAGGTAGGACTGGGACATGGTAGAGTCTTCATGTGCGACCTAACAGGAAGGGGCATGTTGGGTTGTTCGTTTGTTTCTTGCTGGTTTTGTCAGGACGAGTGTCGGTAGAAAAGCCTGTAGTAAAGCCTCTAACACTTGTGGTTAGGGCAAGCACAAATCTAGCTCGCCCTGGGTCTGGGAGCAACCTGCCAGCTGTGCGTGTGACAATCTGGCTGATCTCTGCACGATGGGTCTGTTCTGGGTCTGTGTGATACAAATGTGGTCCTTTGGCAGTTTCCTTGGAACTGCTGGGTCAGCTCCTCCTCTCAGAGGGAGGGCGGGTGGGTGCCCTCTCTCCATGCTCCTTGCTGAAAGGTCCTGGGGTCACTGTTTGAACGTTGGATGTCCAACCCCATCTCTTCTGCTAGATGCAGCCACACCGTCTCGCTCTAGCTGGGAGGAGGATGACAGCGGCTAAATTCTGGGCCTCCGCCCAC
>NW_010182692.1:1568-9260 GCF_000695765.1 Mesitornis unicolor
CCCACGCCTTCCTATCGAGACTTGGAGCGCAGCCACCGGCCATCATCACAGCGGGACACAGACCGGAGGGACCGGGACAGGTATCGGTGCCTGGGGCTGTGGCTGTGAGCCACTTTGCTGTGAAAAAGCAGTGTAAGAGCAAGGCCTGGCGGTGGGCACCGGTTCCTACCTTGTGCTGTTTTTTCAGGTCTGTGAGGAGCAGGTACTCAGACAAGACCCCACTGCCCACCCCGTCGTACAAATACAACGAGTGGGCTGACGACCGGAGACACCTGGGAGCCACACCGCGGCTGTCCAGAGGCAGAGGTGAGGAGCCTGAGCAGTGGCAGAAACCCCTGCCCCTGCACAGTGCATGGTTGGGCTCTGTGGGATTTCCTCCAGAGTGGCCACAAGGCTGATGCTGGGGCTGACCAGCTCACCCCCTGCAGGGCGTCACGCAGACGGGGAGGAGGGCATCGCCTTTGAGACGGAGGAGGAGCGGCAGCAGTGGGAGGACGACCAGCGGGTGAGAGCTTGAAGGCGGGTGAGGAGCGGGGCAGACAGCAGGCTGGGGGCTGCTGGGCTGCGCTGGCCGGGCTGCAGGTGTGTGTGGCAGGGGCTGCCCTGTAGGGCAGTGGAGCTGAGGACTGCATCTCTCCCTTCCCAGCAAGCTGACCGAGACTGGTACATGATGGATGAGGGCTATGATGAGTTTCACAACCCCTTGGCCTACTCCTCCGAGGAGTATGTGAAGAAGCGGGAGCAGCACTTGCACAAGCAGAGGCAGAAGCGCATCTCGGCACAACGGCGGCAGATCAATGAGGTAGGGGCGAGACGTGTGGTTGGCTGCTCTGACTGTGTGAGCGCTGCTTGTTTTGCTGTTCCTGAGAGATCCGCTTGCTGGCAGTGCAGGCTGAGCCCTTGCTCTCAGGACGGTCTGCGTCCTGGCCCAGGCTGAGTGAGGGCTTGCAGGGAAGCTGTTGTTCAGTTCCTCTGGAAAGTACAGCCCCACGACTCCTGCATGGGGCAGAACTCACAGTCAGTGACTGGTGGATCACAGTGTCCAGGGCGGCAGAATGCAGAGAGCTATGCTCTGCTGTGCTGGGGGTGTGTTACCAGGGCTGTCTGCTGCTGGCCCAGTGGCTGCAGGGGGCTTATTGCTCTCCACATGTCAGCAGGTTTGTGTCCAGGCTTCCTGGTGTATTCTGAGCATGGCAGGGGCCTTGTGGGTGATGTCTGTCCTGAGGACAATCCTGCTGACCTTGTGCTTCATACAGCCAGTCTGTGTTTCCCTTACTCGGCTGCCTCCAGTAGCTGTTCCTTCCCCAGTGCTTACCTTCAGGCTCCCTAGGCTGGAAACACCAGTTTCACGTCGTTGCCAGTGTCGGTCCCACACCTGAGCTCCATGTTTTGGTGTGGTCCGCCCAGTTTTCCTGTGGGGCTTCTGCATGTTTTCTGATATGTCGTTTCCTGCAGGATAATGAGCGCTGGGAGACAAATCGCATGCTGACCAGTGGTGTGGTTCATCGGATTGAAGTGGATGAAGATTTTGAGGAGGACAACTCAGCTAAAGTGCATCTGTTGGTGCACAACCTTGTGCCTCCTTTCCTAGATGGAAGGATTGTCTTCACCAAACAGGTAGTGACTGTGGCTGATGGCAGGGAGCCCCACAAGCGTGAGCTCTCTGTCCTGATGCCACACTTCTTCCCTCTAGCCGGAGCCAGTCATCCCTGTCAAGGATGCCACCTCAGATTTGGCCATCATAGCCCGGAAAGGCAGCCAATTGGTGCGCAAGCACAGGGAGCAAAAGGAGCGCAAGAGGGTATGCTGTGACCTTTTGGCGTAACACCCCGCTGTACACGTGTTACGTAGTGCCTTTGGATGTTGCATAAGGCTTTGGCAGCAGTGAGACATTCATATTTTATGACCTGGGACATCTTGGCAGACCAGCACATTGCAAGGTCTCATAAGCAGCTGCTGTGGTGTGATTTCCTTGCGCGCTGCCTGGGACGTGAGTCACTGTGCACTTGTGCAGAGTAGTCTGACCCAAAGGACTTCGGATCATGGGAGAAGGGAGCAGATGGAAGAATGTGAGGTAGCTTAGGGACATTCAGCAGGCAGTGTGGCAGCAGGATGTGCGTTATCATTCCTCAGCAGAAGAGTTATGAGGAGGAATATGCAGTAGGGTAGCGTACCAGGTTTTGGGGGTGTTTTCTAGGGACTTTTTCTAGAGCTTATGTGGTAGCCCTGGGGAAAGCACAGACGTGCTCCTTGTAAATTGAACCTGAGCTGGATTTGAGCTATGTATGGTGGAAGCTAAACTGATACCAGAAACAAGGGCAAACAAAGGCAGGAGAGAGGTCTGTGAGCACTTGTCAAGAGCGGGAAGATTATCTCTGGTTCAGGTTTGTGTAGCTTTAAGTTCAAATTGAGCGGAAGGATCACTGTTTTCTTAGAGATGATTGGTCATCTTGTGCCTGAAGTCTCAAGGTCAGTGTCTAAAAGCTCCGCTCCAGTTCACTTGGAAGAGGGGGATTTGATGTGGGAACGGGGTACGTGTTCTGTCATGTAGCACTGGGGAATTACGGAGCTAATAGGCTTTTCTAGTTTTATAAGTAGGATTAGAGAAGAATTATTTGTCAGTGCTTGCTCTGCCAAAGTTTTGTTGCTCTCTGTCCTCCTAGGCTCAGCATAAGCACTGGGAGCTGGCAGGCACAAAGCTGGGAGACATTATGGGGATCAAGAAAGAGGAAGAGAAGGACGAGATGGTGACAGAAGATGGGAAAGTGGATTACAGGTAGGAGCTTGCTTGGAGTTGCTCCTGCTCAGCGGTGATCAGGGCTGTAGGCATAGCAAAGTGTGGAGAGGCAGTTTCATGACTTCTGGTGTTTTTCCTTAGGACTGAGCAGAAGTTTGCTGAACACATGAAAGAAAAAAGCGAAGCCAGCAGTGAGTTTGCCAAGAAGAAATCGATTCTGGAGCAGAGGCAGTATCTGCCCATCTTTGCTGTGCAGCAGGAGCTGCTCTCCATCCTCAGGTATGGCTGCTAGGAGCTGGTCATGGAGCATCCCCAGGGCTTTGGCCTACATCTCGGGAACCCAAGTTCTCTGAGATACATGGCCTGTTTGGAAGCTGTACCCCCAGGAAGCAGAGCCCGTTGCTGTGTGTGGTTGGTGGCAGCTCCTGCCTTGCCTGGATGGGCAGCCAGGGCTGTGAATGCAAAAGCCCTTGTGCAGCATATGGAGAAATACGTTCTCCCTTTCTGCAGAGACAACAGCATTGTGATTGTGGTGGGGGAGACGGGCAGTGGGAAGACGACTCAGCTGACGCAGTACCTGCACGAGGACGGCTACACAGACTACGGCATGATCGGCTGCACCCAGCCCCGCAGAGTGGCGGCTATGTCGGTTGCCAAGCGGGTCAGCGAAGAGATGGGGGTGCGCCTGGGAGAGGAGGTGAGTGGACGCAGGGGTACAGCCTGAGGACAGTGAGTACGTGGGGCTGGTGGAAGGCGTGCTGCTATCTCTGCCCTCCCAGGTGGGCTATGCCATCCGCTTTGAGGACTGCACGTCTGAGAACACGGTGATCAAATACATGACAGATGGGATCCTTCTTCGTGAGTCACTGCGAGAGGCGGACCTGGACAACTACAGTGCTATCATCATGGATGAGGCTCACGAGCGCTCGCTCAACACTGACGTGCTCTTTGGCCTGCTCCGGGAGGTGCGTGTGAACCTGGACGAGAGGACAGTGACACAGGGCTTGTCTTGAAGCAGAGCATTGGCAGGGCCAGCCCTCTGCCAGGCCTGGGGCAGGGAAGCAGAGCTGCCACGTCTCTCTGCATGTGCTGCTCCACCATCCTGGAGCCTGGTGCTGGGGGTTAAATCTCCCCTCATGCCACAGTGCTGCCAGAGGCTTGCTGGTAACTGTCAGAAACTCCAGGGACAGAGATCTTTGGATTAAGGCTTCCTGGACTGAGGTTGGTTGGTCTTAACTGCAGAGATCCTGCAGCATCTGTGTTCCCAGACATTAGTGGCTGGTGCCTCAGAGTACAGCAGAAGCTCTGTCCTGTGCTGTTGTCTCAGTAATAATGGAAGCAGCCTTCAGCTGTGCGCAAATGCCCCTTCCTTATTGTTCCCTTCATCTGCTTTCTAGGTGGTGGCCCGACGCTCAGACCTGAAACTTGTAGTCACCTCAGCCACCATGGATGCGGATAAGTTCGCCTCCTTCTTTGGGAATGTTCCCATTTTCCACATTCCTGGGCGCACTTTCCCTGTCGATATTCTTTTCAGCAAGGTACAGTCAGAGGGAAGTTCTGTTGTGATGGGAGGGGGCTGTGGCTTGTGCGTACCGTGGTCTGTGGTGGGCAGAAAGGACGGGGAGGAGTGGCCATGCTGTGGAGGCAGGGCAGGTGAGCGTTGGTGTCTGTGACCTGGGCTGTGCCTTTCAGACCCCACAAGAGGATTATGTGGAGGCTGCAGTGAAGCAAGCCCTGCAGGTCCATTTGTCTGGTGCTCCCGGAGACATCCTTGTCTTCATGCCTGGCCAGGAGGACATAGAGGTAAGCTGCAAGGTCAGGCACTGTCCTGCCTCCTTGTTGTTTTAATCTTAGGTTTACACCCCTCTTTGTGTCTAGGTGACCTCAGAGCAAATTGTGGAGCACCTTGAGGAGCTGGAGAAGGCGCCTGCTCTTGCTGTACTGCCCATCTACTCTCAGCTACCGTCAGACTTGCAGGCCAAGATCTTCCAGAAGGTGCTGATGTGTGCTCTGCGACAGGGGTGGGGACAGGGGAAACTAGAGCAGGGAAGATTACTGAGCGTGAGAGGGAGGTGCAGGCGTGCTTTTGGTATTGCATGTGGAGGGTGAGAGAAAGCAGATGCCCCCCCTCACCTTCCCAAGAGTCACCCCTGTCCTTCTGGGTTCTGTGCTGTTGCTCTGTGCTCCTCAGCAGTGCAGAGACTCATGCCCAGGGGTTTGACTGATGTGCAATACGCTTGCAGGCTCCGGATGGTGTCAGGAAGTGCATTGTCGCCACAAATATTGCAGAGACCTCTCTGACAGTGGACGGTATCATGTTTGTGATCGACTCTGGCTACTGCAAGCTGAAGGTAAGCCAGGATTTCCTGTACTGTTCATGTCTGATGTCTGGGGTTGGGTGGAGGCAGTTCTGTGGTAGTGATTCAGCCTTCTTCTTTATTTCAGTCTGTTGTTCTTGTGCTCCACAGGTCTTCAACCCCCGTATAGGCATGGACGCACTGCAGATCTACCCCATCAGTCAAGCCAATGCCAATCAGAGGGCAGGCCGAGCTGGCCGAACAGGCCCAGGCCACTGCTTCAGGTAGGCATGTCACTGGTGTTCCTGTTCTGTCATATCTGCAGCCTGGCTTCGGGTTATATATTTTTCTCAGTGGAGCTGTCCATGATTTTGAACTGGGGGGATGAGGGCCATAGGCGAGCCTTGAGACCTCCTCCTTTGGACCTCCTGTCTCTGCAGAGGAAAGGATGTGCTCCAGTCTCTTCCCTTGCCCATCTTCACTGGTGGCTGTTCAGCCTTTGATGCTCTTGGGATAACAGCCAAGCCAAAGGCAGCTTTTTCAGGGCTTTGCTTGGGAGCTGGCCAGCCCCCAGGGAAGGACCCTGCTCGAGAAGGGGGTGAACTGCGCTGCAGCCCAGGCATCCTGGTCTGCTGGGGGGGGCCATGCTTTGGTGGGGGTAGCGTGGCTGCGTTTTGGCCAAGGTAGCGGTTCCTCGCCAGGTTATGGGGGCTGTCCTGGCTGAGCGCGGCATTGCTGCCACATGCCTCACCTCGCTGGGCTGGGCAGTGACTGCGAATCGGTGGGAATGCAGTGGCCTGAACGGGAGGAGTGTTCTCTTGGTGTCTGTTCCCCAGGCTCTACACCCAGAGCGCCTACAAGAACGAGCTGCTCACAACCACAGTGCCTGAGATCCAGCGCACCAACCTGGCCAACGTAGTGCTTCTGCTCAAGTCCTTGGGTGTGCAGGACCTGTTGCAGTTCCACTTCATGGATCCGCCCCCCGAGGACAACATGCTGAACTCCATGTACCAGCTGTGGATCCTGGGGGCCCTGGATAACACAGGTACTGACTGTGGGGCAAGCTGTCAGCCCATGGGACTGGGCCCTGCCCAGCTGCTGATCCATCTGCTGTTTCTACAGGTGGTCTGACCTCAACGGGACGTCTCATGGTGGAGTTCCCTCTGGATCCTGCACTCTCCAAAATGCTCATTGTTTCCTGTGACATGGGTTGCAGCTCTGAGATCTTGCTCATTGTCTCCATGTTGTCTGTTCCCGCCATCTTTTATCGGCCTAAGGTACCTGTTGGCAGCATTCAGTGGTGTGGGGCCTTCACCTACTCCTTGACTAATTCGTGTTCTTTGCTCACCCTTCAGGGCCGAGAGGAGGAGAGCGACCAAGTGCGGGAGAAATTCGCTGTTCCAGAGAGTGATCACTTGACCTACCTGAACGTTTACCTGCAGTGGAAGAACAACAGCTATTCCACGCTGTGGTGCAACCAGCACTTCATCCACGCCAAGGCCATGCGGAAGGTGAGGCTCTGGCCGTGAGGCTGGGGGGGAACCTTGTGCAGGGGAGGGGTCTGACCGCCACACGGCTTCGCAGGTGCGGGAGGTGCGTGCCCAGCTCAAGGACATCATGGTGCAGCAGCGGATGAGCCTGGCATCCTGTGGTACTGACTGGGACGTCGTCAGGAAGTGCATCTGTGCTGCATATTTCCATCAGGCTGCAAAGCTGAAGGTGAGCGGTGTCTGTGCTGGTCTGGGGCTGAGAGGCCCTGTCTGGGAGCAGGGGTTTAACCACACTTCTCTTTGCAGGGCATTGGGGAGTACGTGAACATCCGCACAGGCATGCCCTGCCACCTGCACCCCACGAGCTCTCTGTTTGGCATGGGTTACACACCAGACTACATTGTGTATCACGAGCTGGTCATGACCACCAAGGTGAGCTTGCACTGCAGGCCAGCAGGACGGGCAAGGAGTGCGCTGAGGGGTTAGGAGGGCTTTGTTGTGATCCTAGGATCTATGAGAAGGGCAGTTCTCAGCCTTTCTCATCCATACCGGTGTGTTCGTGTCACCTGCAGAGTCCTGTTTATCTCTCCCAATATTTTTTCCTGGCATATGTGGGACATGTCTGAACTTTTATGGGCTCACAAAGTCCGGCCCATAGCAGCTTCTGAGGCCAGGAGGAACTGCCTGGCAGGTGCATAGCCTTGGCCTGAGAAGCACCATCAGCACAGGGGTGGGAGGAGGAGACATCTGGGCCCTGCAGGCGCCATCCTGCTGCCTTGGGTCTGTCCTTCTGTCCCTGCAGGAGTACATGCAGTGTGTCACTGCTGTGGATGGAGAGTGGCTGGCAGAGCTGGGCCCCATGTTCTACAGTATCAAACACGCCGGCAAGTCACGCCAGGTGAGTCTCCTGTCCAGGCCAAGCTGGCAGACAAGGCCCGCTGCGTGCCTCTGTAGTGCAGTGGGTGTGTGTTGACATGAAGGGAACAGGCCTGTGGAGAGTCTGCTGCTGGCCAGCCCTCTGCCTGTTCCTCACCTGCTCCCTCACCTCCAGGAGAACCGCCGCCGCGCCAAGGAGGAAGTGTCTGCCATGGAGGAAGAGATGGCACTGGCTGAGGAGCAGCTGCGTGCCCGGCGGGAGGAGCAGGAGCGCCGTAACCCACTGGGCAGC
>NW_010182693.1:0-498 GCF_000695765.1 Mesitornis unicolor
TTATATCAAACCTTGAGGCAGATGACTCTTAAAAGACAAGGCTCAGAATTAATATGTGCTTTCAAAAGGCCCTCCTGCAGTAAGGGTTCAATTAAAAGCAAAAGCAAAGGATGTGCACTTAGTTAGAAGGGAGAGTGATGGCATGAAGCAGTAATAACTCTGACAACTGAGGAGAGAAAAGGGAGCAAAACATAAAATAGCAAAAAATCCAGAAATGAATGCTGCAGAAAGTCCAGCAGAGTTCTCTCTGCCACAGACAAGTATCACCTAATGCAGCAGACGAATGCAGCAGAAGGCCCATTGACTTGATTGATTCATTTATTAATAAATGATGTGGCAGTTTTTTACAATGCAATGAGCATTTTTAGATGGCAGCTGCAATATTTATCAAGGTGCTATGGAATGTTTCACTTATAAGCCTCACATGGCTTTTGCATCTCATCCAGTTACGACCAACAATTAACTGAAGAACAGCTAACATGGCTGAAATCATGGTAT
>NW_010182694.1:0-249 GCF_000695765.1 Mesitornis unicolor
CCCCAAAATCCAACGAGTAACCCCAAAATCCGAGTAACCACAAAATCCAACGTGTAACCCCAAAACCCCACGAGTAACCCCAAAATCCCACGAGTAACCCCAAAATCCAACATGTAACCCCAAAACCCCACGTGTAACCCCAAAAACCCCACGTGTAACCCCAAAACCCCACGTGTAACCCCAAAAACCCCACGTGTAACCCCAAAACCCCAGTAACCCCAAAACCCACAGCGTTTCCCCCCCCGAATC
>NW_010182694.1:570-912 GCF_000695765.1 Mesitornis unicolor
TCCCCCCCCAGAATCTGCCACGTTGCCCGTTTCCCACCCAAAAAAACCCAATTTTCCCCCCAAATTCCCAATCTCTCCCCCCGTTTTCCCCCAAAACCCCACAGCTTTCTCCCAAACTCCCTCATTCCCCCCCAAAATCCTGCGTTTCCCCCTCAAAATCCCACGTTTCCCACTTTTCCCCCCCAAAAATCCCACATTTTCCCCATAAAACCCCATGTTTCCCCCCCAAAATCCCACGTCTTCCCTCTGTTTTCCCCATTTCCCCCCAAAATCCTGCATTTTCTCCCCAAAATCCCGCACTTCCCCCCCAAATCCCACATTTCCCACGTTTTCCCTTCAAAA
>NW_010182695.1:0-1348 GCF_000695765.1 Mesitornis unicolor
AGGGGGGATGTCTCACTGCTGGGTGCTCCTCCTCACCACCCATCATCTCCAGAGCTCCCGGCCTCTGCAACCATTAAAATATTAGTAAAAATTAAAAAGTAAGCCTTTTTTAAAAGCCTTCACTCCAAACCCTGCCAAAAACCCCAACACTGCCTGTTTCAAACACACAGAAATGCCCCAAGGGAGGGAGTAGAAGCCTAGGGACCAGAGATGCTCCCCTGTCCCCAGTGTCTCCCCAGGGGCTGCAACCCAAGGAAAAGCAGCCACTGTGTTCAAAAGAAGTAATTAAAAAGCAACCCTCAAATTAACAAATGAGCCCTGCAGCTTTTGGACCACGGGTTATGGTGGTGGGCTGTGGAAAATGAAATAGTGGGTGTTTCATTTATCATACGGCAAAAAGAGAAAGACCCAAGTTACTCTCCATAGTATAATTAAGTTAAATTAAATAAACACAGTCAAATAATTAAATATGAGGACCATATCTATAGAGGCTCCTGTAAACGTGCTTCTGGCATTTCATGAATACTTCTCATTTCAGAAAGCTCCGCATTTGCCTGCAGAGGGCTGGTGAGCTGCCTCTGTGTCTCAGAGGGAGCCTGATGACATTAAATGCTTTTAGCCCCTCTTCACTAATGACTCACTGCCCATATAAAGGTACATGGGAAATGCCACCCTGGGCTGTATGGTCAGTCTGCTATGGTGTGCCTGTCCCCACGCACCAGATTCCCCAGGAAATTAAAGGAGAACAGTTTTGAAAGTTAGTTGTTGGGTTTTTTAATGCTGTTTTTAAAATGTATTTGGGTTTGTGTGTGAAGAGCTGCGTCTCACAGAGCAGCTCTTGCCTCGGAAGCGGTGTGCTCTCCAGGCTTGTACAGCAGCGTGGCTGTGGTCTGGGACAAACTGCACATAGCATGGTCTGTGTATTCATTACCTGGTTTAAGGGGTTTGGGATTGCTATTGGAACACAAGAGATCCTCTTGCACCCTTTTGAGGGGGATGGTAGCGTAGAAGACTCGGTGTTTGGGTCCAGGACGTGCGTACCATGAAATGCCTGAAAGCAATTTGCTGAAATGTGCTGTTATAGTTTTGATTTCGTGCACGCCCGTGCAGTCTTAATATCCAAATGCAAAGCAGTCATCCTGAAAAGAGGGAAAGGAGTAGCTGTGACGTTTCCCCACAGAGTAAATCTCTGTCCTGCTTTTACACATGTGCACATCTGGATTGATCACCTCTAGGATTTCAGAGGGGTTTTACGCTTTCTTTACAATATGGAACAAGGGTAAAAGTAGCAGAGTAAAATATTGTGCATTGTACCCCAAAGAGCAGACATTACAGTGAGGAAAATTAA
>NW_010182696.1:0-2063 GCF_000695765.1 Mesitornis unicolor
GCCACCTCCGGCGGGTGCCTCGCACGCCCCCTGGCGGCGGCGCTCCCCCCTGCTCCGCTCGGTGGCCAGAGACTGTGCCCCCGGGCGGCACCGCGCCGTCGGGCGAGCGGCACTCAGTGGGTTTGTGGGAACCCCTGCGTTCACCGTGACCCGCCCGGGCCGTGATCGCGCCTGTAAGATCACTTCATGTGCCGTCGTTTGATAACCAAGCCCGCCTTCCCCACCACTCACCAGTGTCCTCGCTGGTCTCAAATAAATACATTTCAGCATGAGGAAAAAAAAAAAAAAGAGAAAACCCCTAGAAATATACAAGTATTATGTCTATAAAAAATAATTTTTGCAATAGATTTATCTGAAGATCAAGTAATACAACACTAAAATGAGAAGAGTTTCAAATAATTAAATAGATTTCACTTAACCATTAAAAGCCAATCCATTTACTGAATGTACTGCAGTCCCCTGTTTGATGATACTGACGACGAACAAAACGCTTCTCTAGGCCTCGACAGTGAGGGCAAAAGGGCAGCAAAGCACAGTCCCACACCAGTATTGACTGGGGTCTGCAGCTGCACCCACTCTGCGGCTGCACCCACCCTGCAGCATCAAACCACCCAGGAGCTTCCCAAAATGTGACCAAGCAGACAATCGAGGACTGCTCAGGGATTGTCACTGCACGGTGCTTTGACACCACCGCATTTCTGAAGTGGGGTATAAGGCATCCTGTGCACCTTCCAGCACTGCTGTTGTGAGGATCACAAGTTAATTAATAATTAGCTAGAATCAGGTGCCTAAATTAGCGGTTCTTAATGAAAAAATGGCTCAGAAATTCAATGAGTCCTGAACTCATCAAGAGTTCTATCTCTTGCTATCTCAGAAGTTCTGGAAAATATAAAGGATAATGATTTGCTGCTGACACAGAAGAAGGTATTTATATGGAGGGGGATTTTTCTGTTTTCTGTTAACTGGGTAATGAGCCAATTAAAAAGCATTAGCTTGGGGTGCCTCAGTTTGTTGGACCAGGCTGTGTTTAGACTGAGGGATGAGAACGTGCCAGCATTGAGGGATGCCACTGTTTGTGAGGTTGGGCTGCTTTTATGGTACGGGTTTTGCTAAGATCCTCTTAGGGTCACAATGACCTAGATCATGTTGTCCAGTGTAAATGTGAATGAGTTAATACCAATTCAGTAGGATATGGCACCTTTATATTTGTCTTGAGATACATGGCCATATGTCCCCATTATGCATGTGTAAGTTAGAGGAAAGATATAATTGGTTTTAAGGAGGATGGTTCTAAGGAGTGTTTCCCAAGATGACTTCAACATCTGCTAGTCATTTTGTCTTGTCAAGGCAAAAGGGCTGCCAGCATGGAGAAAAAGCAGCAATTTGCTAGCAAGGTTTGGCTTTGGATGGGGTATCAAACACTCTTGGAAAATGGTTACTAGTTTTGCCTTGGTATTGGCTGGAATAAAGCTGCATAATTCTGTAATAACATCAGTGTAGCTGCCTAAAGACAAACCTCGCAAAAGGAAAAAGGTGCTTGGAAGCCACTTCTAACCTCACCTCAGTGTGACCAGACAGAAGATGATCGAGGAGAGGGTTTGGTCCTTTCCTGGAGACAAGCTAACAGTTGGGACACATCCAAAGAATGTTCCTTTTTCATCTTTATCTGGAGGAGGAGGGAGAAACAGTTAGTTCACAGACTCTGGTGAAACTCCCAAGAGCTGGGACAGCCACAGTACCACCCCATCCCAGGAAAGGGCGTAGCCACAAGGATTTAGCATGACTTGAGCACAATGGCTTTTAGAAACACCTCCTCAAAAGCGATGTATCAGGCAACCTACTGGTACCCTAGTACAGGTATCAGTACTGCAGGACAGGAGCCTGCAGTAAGTGGTAATTCTGCAGGAAAACCTGAACACCATTTCACAGAACCATAGCGCAGCAGGCTGGAAGAGACCTCAAGGATCATCTGGTGCAACCTTTCTTGGAGAAGACAAGCAGCACACCGCAACACGGTGGGCTCTGTCACCACGAGGCCTTTGAAAGAACTAAATCCCAGGACC
>NW_010182696.1:2442-2652 GCF_000695765.1 Mesitornis unicolor
GTGTGAACCCCTGTGCCTGTCCAACAGCGCCGTGCTTCCCGTCAGCCCCCCGCTAGAGAGCGGCTTTCGCCGGAGCCACCGTGGGAACGGGGCAGAGGCACCCACGGGAAAAATTTCCAGGTGCAGAGCTCGTCTGCTAATGGAGTATTACGGACACTGCCTAAACGGCGAGGAACTGCACATTCCTCACAAAAGCCATCACCTGCTCCT
>NW_010182696.1:2682-7863 GCF_000695765.1 Mesitornis unicolor
CCGGGGCCGGCCCCTCCGCGGTCAGGCGATGGCAGTGACTGCAGCGGGCATGGCCGTGGCTCTCTTTCCTCTGCGGGCTGACACCGGCCAGACGCCCCCCCCAGCTCCGAGAGCTTCCCCCTCACACCTCTGTACCCGAGAGCTGCCCACCCCGACGGGCTCAGCGCCGAGCCGCGTCCGGACTCGTTTCCCTCGCCCATTACCCGCACTTGGGCAACTCTGGGCTCTTCCTGAGCTACACGGCACGGAGGGATCAGAGCCTGGCTGCAGCTCCCTTGCTAGACTCTCTGGCATGGGAAAGCATCAGTGGGTGGGAGAGCTAGAATAGCTGCTCCTACGGCTCCAATCCAAAGCCATAAATGCAAAGATAGGGAGATGGCAGGGACGAAGAGGCAAGGTATGTGGGGGACGGTATGCTGTGGCTATCCCCACCTAGTACCCGGTGCGCCAAGGCCAGCTGCCAGCTGACACAGACCGGCCCAGGGGCTGTTCTGAGATGCCAGCTCTCACAACCAGCAAGTGCTGACTGATCCCTGGCAGCCTCACTTTCTCCATGGTGCTCGACACAAGAGGAGAGCAGAAGTAATTGCGCAGTCTAGGGAACAGACCTTTAGTGCTTTAAATGAAGAAAAATATTTTAATTCTTCACTTAAGTCCACTCTTCTGTCACTCTAAGGATTCCCTCAGTCTATGTTGCCCCCAGCAATACAAACCATGGAGCTCCAGCTACCTGGCCTGCAGCCCCAGGACCTCTGAATAGTTCTCCTCTTTCAGAAACTTTCTAAATGATTTACCAGCTCCTCTTACAGGGATCTTTTGACACTTGACAGGGTATCCTAGAAGGACAGGGTTTGTATTTCCCTGATGGATCTTTTGAAAGCTTGGATACCCTAGAAAAAAAGCACTAACGTGTGATCTGTAACAAATTCATCAAAGTAGGAGGCTATGATTACCTAGGAAACATCAGACAACTATGGAGAACTTGTGGAAAATTAGTGGACAGCAGCTTCTCTTCCATTTTGCTTTCAATACAAGGAAACAGTCTACACAAAATACAATGTCACTTCTTACTGTCCCTGCTCAGAAGGAAAGGCTGCATTTTGCCAGCCAAATAGCTTCAACATGGACTTTCTCTGCAACACAAGACTAGAGACTGTAGCTTCTGCTTTGTCACTGCTCCCTTCCGCAGGCGTTTGTGTGTACTTTGTCTCTCCCTCCTTTTCTTTCTTTCGCTGAGCCACAGAGTGGGTGCCCTGATCTCCAATTTGCTCTGGAAAATTTTCAGTCTGGTAGTGGAAGGTATTTCGCTCATGTTGTCCCACCGGCTGGAGGCAGCGGTGCCAATCTCCAGGTGTCGTCTCTGCAGGACTCGGTAGGGCAAAGAGCAACATGTAGATAAAGCAGGGATTGAGCAACCCAGCACTGCAAAGGCCAAGCATGCTAGGTCAGAGGTGAGCAGAAAAATCAGCAGAAGACCAACAAATACCCGAGCATCACCATGTCACATGGGAACAACGGGTGAGGGAGCATTAGGGAGGGGGAGGACTCTAGTCTGTAACAAAAGAACTGAAGGAGGCCAGGAGACATGGCCTGCAACTGCCTGGGGAGCTCCCTGCCATTGGGGACTGCAAGGCAGAGTATCGCAGCTGTGGTTTCAGAAGAGAGGAAAGCATGTGGCAATCGGGTTTTATGTTAAAATGAGGCAAAGTCTTGAGCCTGGTCTAAGAGCTGGGGGAGATGGAAGGAGAGCCAACCTCTCTCCAAGTTGAGACATTGTCCTAGTCTGACATTTCATAAGTGCTGTTTTTTACAGTGGAGAAGAGCAAGTGGAAAGCAACAAATGGAAATCTGGCCTCTGCCAGGTACAACATATAAGCTGCTGTTGGCGGGAGGTGCGCAGCAGTACAAAGAAGGACCTGGGGCTAGGAAGATGAAAAAAGACAACATACAACATGTTCAGAAATAAATTTCTATTTTACTTCTCTATTTTCCAGCCTTTATTGCAACATTGCTCCACTTAAGTCAGTCTTTCAGGCAAGGTCCCCTCCTACCCCCCAGAGAACTTCCCATACCACCCCTGTGCTCTCTCCCAGCCTGCCCACATGCTTGGATACTGCTTTGCTCTGGAAACCCTCCCATCCTCCTCTTTAGTTCAACTCCAACATACTGCCTACAGCACCTTGTTTGCTGATGCAACTGTCAACTTCTGGCATTAACGTCTTTGCCCCTTTTCTGCCCCTCTGTTTCAGACTACAGGTCTATGGGTGAGCAGCTATGGGTGAGCAGCTGTGGGTTTAATGCGATGCAGCTCTAATGTTATTGATAAGCTAAGAGCTACTGCAAGGCAACTAATACATGAGACAGGTCTGCAGCAAGAAACATCAGAAATTATGGACCACCTTTTTCTAGAGTAAGATCCTCTGTCCGCAGACCTCCTTATAAACACATCAGTGTCTGAGCTGTCACCATTATACTAATAGCATCTCCCCAAAGCTGGTGTCCTTCCAGGGACAGCTGCTCTAGACCTGGAATGCAGGAACTGGAAAGCTTGCAAGAAATCCTGGAAAAGACGACAATTTCCAGGAAGAAACTGCCTCTGCAATGCTTTATCTGAGCCTGGAGCTGGAAAGTTGTGGCTTCTACAGGATAAAAAGGAGAGCAGAATTTAATTAATTACATAAATGAACAGTGAGGATAAGATTCTTCCTTCTACCTTTTCACCATTCTGATTTCCTTCTGTTACCCTTCCAGTATCTATATTGTTTCACACATTAATGTAGAGGAATCTGGATTCTATTGCATCAGAATATTTTTTTTTCTGTTCAAAAATGTTGATATTCTTACTAAGTATTTTGTGAGTTACAGTGTCTTCTCCCTCAGCTGACTAGTGGGAAAAAAAGAAATCCTGAAATCACTAGAAAGGTGTTTTTCACATAAGTGCTGCCTTTCTGCTGAGAATGGCTCTGTTGGGAGACACGCTGTGAAAGGGCTGCTGTGCTTGGGTTTTTCACAGAGTGAGACCAGTACCTGGATCCCTTCATCAAGAATGTCTGTATCTCTTTTCCTATCCAAAGCATCTCTCTGAGGAGGTTTTCCAGGACCTCTGCACATCTTAGCAGCCTCTGCACATCTGGCCACACCAAGCCATGGCACTCACAGGGACAGAGCTCCAAGTGCCTAGACCTCCACCCAATCCTCTGTGGTGCAAGACTCACTCTGCACCTGTTCCCATTTCACAAACCCCATTTCTGGCTATGCATTTGTTATGACAAGTGCAGAAACAATTTAAAAGAGACCAGAGTTAGCTCAAAACCTGCTTGCTGAATGTTCGGGTTTTGGATAAGTGGTTAGTCCCGCCAACAAGGTTCCCATGAGAAGCTGAGAGTGGACGTTGGCTCCATGAGAGTGGATGCTGGGATGAGGTGAGCTGGGGGAAGTTTAAAGAGATCCAGGTACAGCAGGGAGGTGAGGGGGCAGAGGGAAGGAGGGGACAAGCTGGGCACTCAATTACCACCCTGGCTGACCTGTGATCGCGGTGACTACAGGATTACTCAGCACTGGTCTGGAAAGGAGGTGTGGGCCACACCATCCCTGATACAATCTGTTTCACATGACAGTTGCACAGACATTTTATTTTGTTAGGGAAGCTCAGCCTGGACATGAGTACAACTTTCTGCTGCAGAGCAGCAGAGAATAGGGGAGAAATTTGAAGAGGAAAAATTTAGATCTCCAAAAATGTCTTGAAAAACTGCCCCAGAAATTTACCAACCAGCTTTATCATTCAACTTTAGCCAATGGCCATGGCAAACTGGAGACCTGTCAGGGTAATGCCAAGACCAACCATGCATTTCAGCAGGCCACCACAGCAGGAGACCTTCTGCTTGTGGGTTCCTGAGATGTTTTGGAGGTAGGAAGCACATGAAACCAATCTTAAGAGTTCGGTTGCAAGGGCCAGTTAGGGCAGCCGCTGGATGTAACTGCCAAATCAGAATCAGGATAAAGTTGCAGAATGAGGGAGTAAACAGCCAGAGGAACAAGCCCTGGCTCACTGCAACTTGCCAGTATTTGCACCCAATACAGATGTTTGTATTTATGAAGGTATGGGCTCCAACTGCAATCTCCAGACCCAGCTCTCTGGCTAGGCCCAGCTCCAATTTAGTCTCTGGTGCGTTCACCAAAGATTAACTTGGTAGATAAAGATGGAACTAGAAATATTTGAAGCCTGAAAACCTGTTAGGGTACTTTTGTTATGGAAAAAAATCCTTTTAAAACATGAAAAGAAAAAGCAAATTTAAAAAAAAAAAAGAAAGAAGAAGTCCAATGATCCACTGACTGATTCTTGAATTCTTCCTCTTTTCAAAGTTCTGAGGTTTGAACATTATGAACAGTTGACTGTTTGAATCGTATAATGCAATACCTGTTCCTCTGGCTTAACGTTACAATATTTCCCACACCGCAGGATTGCTTCACATATTCTAAGAGGCAGTGTCATTTTCCCTGCAGTGCTAGGTCTTCTTTACTGAGGCGAAGGACACTCCTACTTCCTTTAATTATATGTTTTGTTTTAAATTAATGTCCTTTATTCTGGGGATGAATCACTAGTTTGTAGACAGGTAAATGTGGGAGTAAGAGAGTGAAAATATAAGTTTGATTCCCAAGGTGGGTGTCTTTAATTAAAACGGACATCGAGATTCACTCTACCTTCCCAAACTTATCCCACAATTCTAAAAACATTCAAATTCCATGTTTCTATGCACATATCTCACTTTCCTTCTGAATCGTGTTATGTACAGTCTCCTTTGGTTTCAGTGTGCAGATCACTTGTGTACCCTTGACAGTTGCACCATATCGTGGAAAGTAAATACACCAAGACAAACGTTTTGGCCATCATCCCTGCATGAAGGGATGGGGAGGGGAGCTCTGGGTTTGCTCGGCTCTGGCTGCTTGCTGCTGTGAGATGAAGCCTGCAGCAGCGCCGTGCCCTGCTCCAGCTCTCCTGGCCGCTATAAAGTGGCTCTGTACGGCCATGCTGACGGTTCTGCCTGCCAGAGGGATTTACTCAGTCAAGCCCTGGATGGAGAATAACGGGATCTGTCTTCTATTTGCAGCTTTTCCCCTGCCTTGGCAAAAGGACTTGGAAAAGTCCCTTCTGCCTCGATTTCCCCAAGGGTAAAATGGGAC
>NW_010182697.1:0-208 GCF_000695765.1 Mesitornis unicolor
CCCCCAGCCCCATGGTGCGCTAATGGCACTGCCCGGACGCGGGGGAAGCTTTGCTTGTCCATAAAGCGCCTTGCTGGGCACTCAGGCCATGCCCACAGCACATTACAGGGCTGTGCTTTTCTCACACATCTCTTTTAAAACCTGAGCCAGGCCGGCAAAGTGGAGCGGGGCCACTCAGCGCCGGATTCGGCTGGGCCCGGCAGGGCGC
>NW_010182697.1:312-1119 GCF_000695765.1 Mesitornis unicolor
GATCCGTTCTGGGTAGGGGGGATGCAGCCGGGGGATTTTGCAGCTGTAAGTTCCATGCCTGGGTCTCATGGTCGTGGCATTAACACAGAGCTTCGTGGCTCAGCGTTGCCATGTGTTTTAGTATAAATGTGAATTAATCTCTCCAGGTCCCAGTGATGCAGGTTGATGTGGTGGGACAGAGGATGCTTGGGGGTGTTTTGGGTGCCCACAGCCCATCCCAGCTCCTTCAAGGGGCTGTGCCTGGCAAAACTCACCTGGACGCTCATTTTTGGGGCCCTTGGACCCACTCTGCCTGCTGTTTGGGGGCTATGGCATGGGCAGGGTTGTCCAGATGGCTCCGGCTTCTGTGCCATATCTGGGGTCTGGACCTGGGCAGGCATGGCAAGAACCCCAAGAGTGTGGGGGGGGGACCCAAGGAAGAGAGCAGAGCCTGGTGAGGTGGGGAGTGGGCCGGCAGCATGCCAGCTGGATGCCAATTTTTAAAGTATGTTCGGAAAACAAACGCGGGGAAGCCAAAGAATGTGGAGAATTTCACGGTCCAATGCTTCCTGTTAGTGGCTGGTGGTTACCAGCACTGCCTCGGTGCTGCCCCCATCCCACGGCCCCCCATAATGGGCAATGCTACCCTTGACACCCACTGCAGCATTGAGCGTGGCACCCAGCTCTAGGGGTGCACGACCTGCACCCAGCCCCACCATTGAGGCACCCAAATCTGTGGGTACATGGCCATGGATCTGGCACTCCAGGGTGCACAGCAGCTGGGCACCCAGCCTTGGGGACGTGGCACCATGCACCCAGCTTTGGGGA
>NW_010182697.1:1186-1508 GCF_000695765.1 Mesitornis unicolor
TAGCATGCCCCCAGCCTTGGGGACATGGCACTGTGCACCCTGCCATGGGGACACAAGACTCAGCTCCCAGTTCCAGCCCCGTGCTGGTTGCAGCACTCAACGTCAATTAACTCCAGCCTCATTTTTTTTTCTTTACAAAGCAAACAGGAAACACATCAGCTTTTTTACAAAATTATTTTTATAGCTGGATTTTTTTTTTTCCCCTCGTTGCCACAAACGCCCTTGCTACCGGCAGTGACAACCGGGAAGAAAGGGGGAGCTGTGCGGGGTCGCCCCCTCCCTCCTCGCCGCAGCCCTCAGGGGGCCGCCCCCGCTGCCGTCG
>NW_010182698.1:0-2950 GCF_000695765.1 Mesitornis unicolor
GGGCGTTAGTGGCGACGCGGCCCCCTTCTCCTCCGGGTTGGGGTGCGGGGGTGGCTGTAAACCCGCCCGGTGAGGAGGCGAACGGGCGCCGTCGAAGGAGGGCCCTTCTCCGTGTCAGGCAGGAAGTTTGCGTTTTATTTCCGCTTTAAAGCTGTCTTTAAATCGTCGTGCGTGTAGGGGAGTCATTAATAAAATTCAGGGTATGTTTATATTAGAAGGCAGTGACATAATCATTCTTCCCTCTAAGTTTTGGAAGCCGATTTCTGTGGATATCGGAGTAATCAAATGGAGGATTAAGCAGGATCTGTTCTGGTTTGGTTTTTGCAATGTCTTGAGTTAAGATAAAATACTCGAGTTCACCAGGACACCAAAGAATGAAACGTGCTTTATTGATTTAGTCTTGCCACGGAAACATGAATAATTTATCGACTTCAGCGGTATTTTTTCATTTGTGTCATGCTAGGTATGTAAATATTTGCATAAGTGAGCTCTGTCAGCATATCTGTAATTAACGCTGACATCTCCTTGTTAAGTGGTCCTGATTATAAGGAAAAAAATACTCTTTTCTTGTAATTATGTGTCGGCTGTAATTGTTTACATCTGTTTTGTCTATAATGTAATCATTATGCAAAAATTAATTTCAGTAGTGCTCTTATATAGTAGAGGGGGAAAAAAAATTGGAGTGGATTCAGCAGAGTGTTGTTGTTGTTACAGAAACCTTTTCAATGTGGCAGTGTTTTAGAACCAGGCAGCTTAAGGCCTTACTTGTAAATAATTCATTTAAGCCAGAAAATCAAATGTGCCTTTATGCATTTTAGTCTTTATGATGTTGGTAAGACTTCTTAGACTTCTTATCACAGAATCCCAGAATGTGAGGAGCTGGAAGGGACCTGGAAAGCTCCCCCAGTGCAACCCCTGCCACAGCAGGAGCACCAGAGCAGTCACACAGGAACACGGCCAGGGCTTTGGGTGTCTCCACACAAGGACACTCCACAACCTCTCTGGGCAGCCTGGGCCATGCTCCAGAACCCTCACACTCACAAAGTTTGGCCTCATCTTCAGCTTGAACCTCCTGTACTCCAGCTTGGGACCATTGTCCCTTGTCCTGGCATTGGCCATCCCAGAGCAGAGCCTGGCTCCTTCCTCCTGACACGCGCCCTTTCCAAATGGATCCCCAGGAATGAGGGCACCCCTCAGGCTCCTCTGCTCCAAGCTAAATGTTTATGCAGAGGTGGTATTTAAGAAACTGATGCTTACTGGCTTAGACCCTAGTACTGTGAATAGAGTTTTTCTCTTAAGCATATAAATAGTAGCATTTTCTCACTTTTTTTTTAAGTAACCTTGTATATATATTTAGTGTTGAACACACACATAAACTTGTATAGAATCAAGCATACGGCGCTTGAGGAAAATCCCTTTATGTCAATTCCTCGAAATAATTTCTTTCCTTCACCTGGAAAATAAAGTTTTTTGGAAGCACATGTGCTGTGGCAGGTGGGATTTATAGAATGCTGCTTTTGTGCAACTGCAGTCAAGAGTATTAGAAGTTTTGTGCTGGAATTCAGTAGTCTGTCTTTTTAATTATAAATCCAACTCTGTGTTTTGAGAGTATGGTTGTTTTTCTGTTACGTGTGTGTAAATGCATCATGAAAGTTTTCAATCTGTTCTTAAAGTATAAATTTTCAGTGTAATCACATGACTGGGAGATTTCTTGTTTAAAAAAGCCAAAACCAAACACAAAAATCACTCACAGAAAACCGTAGTTTCAGTTGCTTATATTACTGCTTAAGATATCATTATTGGGATTCAGAGTTACTCCTCATGGTGTGGAGGCTTTCCCATGTTTTTGAGGCTTTTCCTTTACTTAGAATGCTATTACTAATAAAACGTAGAAGTAATAATGAAATACTTTTAAAACTTAATTAAACAAGAACACAATTGCTCATAATTAAAATTGTAATGTAATTATCGAGTGAGGATTTATTAAGCAAGCCACAAGCTGTACTTAAACTAGGAATTTTGCTAGCAGTATGTAATACTTATTTTGTTTTTGTCTTCTCAGGTGCTCTGTAACAGAGCAAGATTGGTCACCTACCTACCAGGGGTTTATTCCTTAGTCAAAAGAGTTGTAAATCCCAAGGCTTTTTCTACAGCAGGTTCCTCTGGCTCAGATGAGCCTCATGTTGCTGCTACACCTCCTGATTTATGTAAGAAAAAGCAAATTCATTGTCTTTGAATTCGTGTGCTCTCAGAACTTTGAACCCCATATATATTTGGGAATTTTGAAGTGTGTGTTTTATGCCAGGGCTTGCCCTTGTGCACTGTGGTTACTTTGGTTATATATGATTGTGATCAAATGCAGATATTTGCATGGGAGAGGGTTTGGGTTTTGTTTTGTTTTTTCTTTTTATATGTGATGGCTAAAGCAAGGCTTTGACTTTTGCAGGTCCAAGAACTGTGTGGCCGGATGAAGTAATGGGTCCATTTGGTCCTCAGGACCAGAGATTCCAGCTGCCTGGTAATATTGGTTTTGACTGTCACCTAAATGGCACTGCTGCTCAGAAGAAGAGCCAAGTTTCCAAAAGTCTGCCTGATATATTAGCAGAGCCTTCAGCAAGTGAAAGGCATGAGTTTGTAATGGCACAATACATAAATGAATTTCAGGTAAGAATGGGCTGCTTCTATGTGAAGCTACTTTTTCTTGTTTAAGAGAAACATAACTAATCTCTCTTCTTCCTGAAAAAAAGATTGTTGATTTTCTAGATGGTTTTGAAAGATGAACTTCAACTTGAGCAAGAGATCTCGTAGAACCTAGCTGAAGTTTTTTCTTTTTAGGAGAAGGAAATGTTTCAGGGTGTGCTTTAGTTTGTTTGGTTTTTTTCTGTATGTCTAAGCAGTGCTTAGTGAAGTAGCATTTTAGCAGTGACTTAATTATATGGATATAGGGAAA
>NW_010182698.1:2992-6788 GCF_000695765.1 Mesitornis unicolor
AGGGAAAGAAAACTTGATTTTCAAGGTGTGCTGTTTACCCAGTCTCACCACCTTTTGTCAAACAGAGTCGGTAGTTTCTTCAGTGTTTGATTTAATGGATCTGGACTTGGGTAGTTTGGACGGTGTGCAGATCTGCCTGCTTAGTTCTGACAACCATTGAGTTCACACGGGAGAAACAGCTGCATGTACCTGAATCTCAGGTTGCACAATGAGACTGCATTTTGGTGATGGCAGAGCTTGCAGTGAGTCAGATGCATTATTAACAAGCAGCAGCTTGATAATTGCTAGTGTGATCGCAGGGTTTCAACAAACGTTTATTGCTCCTAGGTGCTGACTCGGCTTTCCAGGCTCTTTGAGTTTGTGACATGCTCAGACTTTAAAAGTCAGCTAGCAAGTCTCCATTGTGAAAACACTATATAGTGGTTTCTGTAAATGTAGCATTGTATTCCAGAGTATTCAGAAGATGTAAGCTTCTGGTGAGCTCCCCACATTCTGTTTTCAGCTTGTGTGGATAGTATGTTCTGATAAAAGCCCATAGAAAATTCTAGTTCATTTATTTCAAACTAGGTGCACTGAAAGCATGTCTGCTTTCTAGCAAGAGTACTTGTATAGTAAAATGTCCAGTGCAGCTGTTGCTGTCCATAGTGGGAGAAACTGGAAAGAGCAGAGGCAGATTTTGCAACTGATATTCAGAAAGTCAGCTCTGCATCATGCCTGTGGTGTTTAGGAATCCATGGCCAGCGTTGAGCTAACAAAAATGCTGAACTCGTCCTAGGGGAAGACCCAGCTTTGAATGATGGCATCAGCTGAATGCAGGAACCTCCCATAGGCTGCTGCTGCAAGCAGGAGAGAAGCTCAGTGCTGCTGATGCTCACACACCGGTCCTTGAACCAGTCAGAGGACTGGCAAATCTATACCTCACATTGATGTACTGGTTTCATCTGAGTGGATTAAATGGGCCTGCCAGCCTATCCGTATCAGAAAGTGATGTTGATCTTCAGAAAATAGCCATAGTCTCTTGATGATACGTGCCTGCTAAGTGCATATACTGTGTAAGTGCTGTTTAGCCGGCTGGAAATGGGAGGAGTAGATGAGAAATCACAATGGTTACCGATCTAGTAAGAGGAGCATCCTATAGGTAGGAAGAAAAAAGATTCCCAGTTTTCTCTAGGGAGAACTTTCAGATACAAACAGGTATTAGGTAGGACTTAAGATACCACTCAATGTTGTAATTTCAGTCTTGGAGAAACTTACTGAAATTCTGTGTAAATTATGGCATAGTTACAAAAACTGTGTTAAGGCTTTCTATGCCTGTTACACAACGGTTGCTATCCCAAAGGAGGCAACTGCTACTATCTTCTTAAGAGCATTTTAAGCTTTAATGCTATATCTAACACACAGGTGCTCCATTTGTCAGATATACACAAGAATCTGTTTTGATGGGGTTGTTTGGGGTTTTATTTAGAAGCTAGAACTAAAAATCTGTAAAGAATAAAAATGCTGTTAATGGAAAACTTCTGCTTTTCAAGCTACAGCAGCTAAAGCTAAATATGCAGATAGTTCAGAGCTCTAGAACTGTTGTGTAACTTTATAATAAATTTTATTCTGTCTCAGGTAATGTGTGTATGTTTGAAATATATCAGTTGCTGTTGTATTCAATACTTGAAGCCACTGTTTCAGAGGGATATTTTTTAAAACATTTCTGTATAGGTTAAGGCTTTGAGATCATATGGTTACAGTAGTATGTAAAGCTTGAAATATCTGTACAGGTTGCAGCAATAGATTATACCTGTATCTGTTCCACTTTTAATATTTGCAAAACTAATTTTAATTCTCATTGCAAACGATCTTTCTGTGAAGCTGCTTGGATGTATCAGCAGATGTTTATTTACAAAAACAAAGTCTGGTATACAAAGTTATTCCTGTTACATATTAATGAATGGGAAAGTTACAATCTTTTGTTGTTCTCAGGGTGCTGATGTTCCACAGAAACAGCAAATAAATAATGCTGAAACTTACTTTGAAAATGCAAAGGTAGAATGTGCGGTACAAGCTTGTCCTGAACTGCTACGGAAAGGTATATTTTCACTTTCTTTGCTAGCTAAGAAATTACAACTTTTAAAAATATAAAAATATATAAGTAGAGCCTGATGTAACTGATGCCACAGAATACGTGATAGAAAAGGGTAATCCAAGGTTAATATTTTACAAGAAATAAATACATGCTATGAAATGAAATCAGAAACTTTGCTGTTTACAATACTTTCTATCTCATCTAAAATTCAGTGCCGTTTTAATTCAAGATCAGTTGGGGCAGGGAGTGACTTTCAGCTGCTTCTTTAGTGTCAGGTAGATTCTGGAGCCAATTCGCTATCCAAAAACCAGTTTGTAACAAAATCAGGACTTTTGGCACTGCTTCTTAGTGAAATAGCAAATTGAAATTATGGAACTGCTTGAAAGCAATGGGTTTGTGTCTTTCATTTGCTGAAGGAGGAAATGATTGAAATTAAATTGGAATAAAACTTTCTAATTTTGGATTTAAATGAAAGGAAGACTACAGTCAGTAATTTGTCTAAAACTGGAAAATCATAAGTAAAAAGTAAAAGCAAGCTATAACATGCTGGTTTCACTTTCTTCCAGACTTTGAATCAGTATTTCCAGAAGTGAATGCCAACCGTTTAACGGTGTTGACTGTCACCCAGAAGACTAAAAATGACATGACTGTATGGAGTCAAGAAGTGGAGGATGAGAGAGAAATGCTGTTAGAAAATGTGAGTAGCATCAGCTTATTTTTGTTTGTAAATTAATCTTTTGTGAACTTTGTATCTTGGCAGTAATATACTGTATTGCTTTTTAGGGCATTTTTGAGCTAATCCTATGTTCTCTTACTGACACAAAGGAGAGAACTTTTTTCCAGCTTTGTAGCTTTTTGCTTTTCCATTTTGATAATGGATATGGTTAATGCTTTTAACCTGGTTATCCATTATCTTTATTACAGCTTAACCATCCTCATGAGCGTTGCCTTCTTGCTGTGGTGCCACTAGAGGTCTCTCTGAAAATCGCTTTATTTCACATTCTTTAGATGGCTTTTGTGTGTACCCCAGCAGGTGTCAGTGTTCACCACCACTGGCGTTCTTTTCCTAGCACCTCAGAATACAACACTTCTATGTATTATTTGTTGTCATTTTTCTAAAACTAGTAAAAATCATCCTGTGGTATTTTCATCTGTATAGTGAGGGTCATAGTTATGTTTGAAAACAGTCTGGAAATGGCCTTTTCAATCCCGTAAATTGCAAACATGGCCTGTATAAAGCAGTGTAAGGGTTACTACAAGGAAAGGAAGAAGCAGTCTGAAGGATCAGCATAAAGATTACACACAAATTAAAATTCCCTTCATTTCAGTGTGTTCTTCTCTTTGAATTATTTATGGTCTGTTGATCTTTGGCGTTGTAATCTGGTCTAATTATATGTTAATTGGCATCTTTCTTCCTTGTGCACCTCGCTGTCAAGTCTAATATAGTCATTGTAGGGGTGTTAGGATGTTGGATGTAACCTCCCGCCCTAAAGGTTACTAACAGCAAATTCACAAGAAAACGGTCTGTTTGTTTGCTTCAGAGATGGTTAGAAGTAACCTTAGAAATCCTAATTTAATGTGAGAGGCTTGTGCTAAAGTAATGAGGGTTATGTACAGCCAAATCAAAATGTTTACAGAGTCTCGAGCGTTTATTAACTGCACTCTGATTGCTGAGGGGTTGGTACAGCACTGGATAGAAAGATGGGCTGTGTCAGAGATGTA
>NW_010182699.1:0-1184 GCF_000695765.1 Mesitornis unicolor
CGGCACACGACGTGGGTTGCACGATGATCTTGGCCCTAGGCTCGCTGTGGGTGGCCAGGCCCATGTCCCTGATGGCACTCGTGGCTGCAGCTGGAGCTGTGCGAGCCCTGGCAGATGGTGTCATGGAGGCAGTTGGTGCACGCGCAGTGGGGTGGCCTGGAGAGCCGGCCATCGCTATGGCACCAAGGATCCAGCCCTGCGCCGCCAGAGCTGTGTTCCCCCTCATCCTCATGCCACATCTTCGAGAGGAAGGCTCTGCGCTCTGCACTGCTGCGAGAGGGCTGGCGGCCACTGCGGTGCTCTCTTGATGGTGATTTCAAGCTGAGGTTTGCCGTTGTGCTTTGATGTGTTTGCACCAGCCCAGCGATCCCGTGCTGGAAGGAGGTTTGCTTGGGGCCTGGTGCTGAGTGTGGCTCTGCCCTGTCTGTGTGGCTCCGATGGGAGGGACATTGGTGTCACCTGTCCACAGGTGGCTGCAGCCCACTCTGATGCTCCTGAAGCCATCGAGGTTGCAGCCAGACCTGCCGTAGTTCCCAGGATCCTGAGGTGCTGGACGTGAGGATGATGACCCCCTCCTTGGGTTTTAGACCCATCCCTGGAGAGCGGGGCTTGTCCCCTGGGCCATCATGTGAGGAGGAGGAGCCCTGGTGTGGGCTGAGAGGTGCCAACAGCCCGGGCACACGGGAGAGCTGGGCTGAGCGTGGGGCGTGATGGCAGCTGTCACCTGTTCTGCGTTTCGTGACCCTTTGACTGTGTCCTCCCTCAGGGGGTGTTTCCCCCCACAGTTCTCTCTAAGGCCACCTCAGCAGCTTTGGTGCCCCCGCCTTGTCCTGAGGCTGACGCAGGACGAGGGACGCTGGGGACAGGGGATGCTCAGTGCGGGGGTGCATGGAGGGACCTTCCCCTCCTGCTGCAGGGGAAGCGCTCCCTCCAGCATGGTGTGAGGTCCTCGCCGCGGGGTTTCCCAGCTCCCTCTCGAATGACAGCAAAACCCAGACACTGCTTGCAAAAAATCCCTGCTCCTCATCGTCCCGCACGGCGTGGGCGGTGGGGCCGCATACAGTAAAGCGGCCCTGTCAGCTGGGAAATTACTTTTGGTTTGTGAGGAATTACTGTAAGTGGGGCTGAGCTCTCCAGCCTTCGCGGCAGCTGGCGGGAGCCCAGGCACGGGTGACGGTGTGGGT
>NW_010182699.1:1194-1638 GCF_000695765.1 Mesitornis unicolor
CGGAGTCCCTCCCTGCCGTCACTCTGGTCCCTCTGCCCAACGGGGCAGCATTGGCTGCCAGCTTCCCGTGCGGCCGTGGGTGCTGCGTTACGGGGCTGAATGCGCCATGGGGGAGCCGGCGCGGGGCTGCGTGTGCTGCGGATGGAGACAGGGGCTCCCCGGTCCCCCCTCACCGGGATGGATCAGAGCCTGGCTCCATGGCTGGCTCTGGCCTGCGTGGCTGTGCCGGCTGCTGGCTCTGGGGCTCCAGCTTGCTCGGAAGAAGTCGCCTGGACAGCTGTAATGGCATGCCTTTCCTTTCATGGGGTGTCTATTTTGCAACCCCCAAGTGTTTTGATCCGGGGAGGAAGGGGGGCGGGGGTGTTTACCCTGGCACGGCACGGCCGGCGCAGGGCTCCATGCCGGCATTTTCCGCGCAGCAGCGGTTCTAGCAACATCTGCTGG
>NW_010182699.1:1785-2127 GCF_000695765.1 Mesitornis unicolor
GGGGCCGGGAGTGCTCCATGCGCTTCCCCGAGCGCCGGCTCCCACTCTCTGCCGAGCCGGGAGCAATGTGCTGCCGGGCGGCCTCTCGCGTAGCCAAACCGTGCCATGGTCACGACTGGCTCCCTGTGCAGTCACTGGTGAGGTTTGCAATCTCCATTTTCACTGCAACTTCGTCTCTTCCTGTTGTTATGAGATGTAAATGCTGGTTTATCGCGTGGCTCTGCTGGGGAGGGAATTGGGGAAAAGGCAGGTGCTGGGGCAGGGAGCGGAGCGCCCGGGCATCACCAGCACAGCCCCAGCCATTGAGCAGCTGGGTGCTGGGTGCACACTCGTGTCTGGATT
>NW_010182699.1:2257-2501 GCF_000695765.1 Mesitornis unicolor
GGGAAAGGCAGCTCTCACTTGTGGCGTATCCGAGCCCCTTGCACCGACTAAACCCGCTCTGCGGGTTAAAGCGATCTCTGTCCGATTTGGTGGTGTGAACATGCACTGCTTTTCGGTGGCAGCTCAGGGTGGCACAGCTGCCCCGACCCAGGACACTCCCCATGTAACTGAGTCTGAGCCCTCTGGGGACGCTGGGTGCGGTGCTCACAGTGCAGCCCCCAGGCCAGGCCTCCCCTCGGCCCCG
>NW_010182699.1:2514-3342 GCF_000695765.1 Mesitornis unicolor
CGGGGTGCGGAGCCTGTCCCGGGCTGAGGGAGGCCCAAACCCGGCTCTCCCCCCTGGTGGATTTTTGTGTGCTGGGGATGGACACTGCTTTAACCTCCACCCAGGTTCAACTGTGAGGTTTAATGCTCAGAATGAGAGTTTTATTGCAGAAACGATTGGTATTTTGAGTTTTTATTCCCATTCTCGCTTGTGCCCCCCCAGTCCATGGCTGGGCAGGTCCCGCACGACAGCTGTGCCAGTGCTGGGGGGCTCCTGCACCGCGTCCCCTGCCCCGCTGAGACACAAGCATGGCGTTGGCTGGAGTGGATGGATGGATGGATGCACTGGGGTGGTGCAGCCAGTGCCAGCGCTGCCCGCATCTCCCAGCCCACCCAGGTCCTGCGCTGCAAATCCGGCCTGGCCGGCGCCTGGATTAGTGCGATTGTGCGCACTGGAGCGTGGCCGATGAAATGAAATCATGTCTGCAGACCCCAATCAGAACTAATTCGACACTGAAATGAGCTTAATCCTCAGGTCTGTCCCACCAGCCCGTCCCTGCTGGGCCGGTGCTGGGCTGAGCAGGGATTAGCATGAACCCAGTTCATGGTGGCTGCGTGTCCCCTCCCGTCCCCGGAGCCAGGATGCTGTGGGGGGCAGTGCACCCGCCCCAGGATCCCCCTGCCAAACACAGGGGAAGCCCCAGGACCCCTCGGCATCGGAGTCGGCAGTTCCCTGTCACGCCAGCCCCGCAGACGATCAGTTTGACTGCTTGGCCCCAGGGAGCTGGGAGCAATTAAAACTGCCCAGGCCTCTCTAATTGGGCTGTGGGTTCATGGCTGGGGTGGGGCC
>NW_010182699.1:3394-3883 GCF_000695765.1 Mesitornis unicolor
TGGTCCTGCTGCATGCTCGGCGTTGAGGGAATCCCACGGATGTCTGGCCAGCGCTGCACTGGAGCAGCTCTCCATGCACTGAGGTGGTCCCAGCCCCTGGATTTGAGGGATTTCACTGGGATTTTGTTGGGTATTTTGGTGGTTTTGGTTTGACACATGTTTCTGGGCCTCTGTGGTTAGAAGGAAAAATCTGAGAAGGGAAGAAAAACCATTCCCGAGGGCGGCAAATGCCACGGGGCCAGTAGAGCCCAGGCGGGAGCCAAGTTGCCACAGCCCTGGCCCTGAATCCCCACGCTGGGTGGCAGCGCCAGTCCCCGGGGCGTCTCCACTTGCGTGCGGGGCTGGTTTCTCCCCAGGCAGTGCCAGGCCATGCATGGGGCTTCCTTGTTCCTGTGAGGGGGTGAGTTCCCCATTTTTGGCTCCCAGAGTTGCCGGGATGCCTGGCACTGCCAATCCCAGCCTTGTTCGCCAGCTACAGGACCATCCCCT
>NW_010182699.1:4144-4402 GCF_000695765.1 Mesitornis unicolor
GAACCCACAGGCAGGCGTAAAACGGCCGAGCCGCCCCGTTCCTGGCACCGCGGCTTTCCATGCCAGCTCCACTGCACCCATCTGCTCCGAGTGGGGCTGGGGGTCTGGGGGCTGCTCACTGACCCCTGCTGCTCCAGATGCAGGCTCTGCCCTGTGCCGTGTGCTGGGGGGTGAGCAGAGCTGGGATGTGCAGGTGAGTCCCTCCCATCTGCCCCCATCCTGAGCTCCTGCATCGGACCCTGGGGTCCCATCCCTGGC
>NW_010182699.1:4800-5177 GCF_000695765.1 Mesitornis unicolor
GCAGGGCCATGGGGGACATGGAGCCCCTGGTGTCCCCAGGACGTGGTGTGTGGTGGCACTCACTGCCTGTGCTGGGCAGGGCCCTGTGCCAGGGCGACGGGGGCCGGGCTGGGGGGTCTGGCTGATTGGGGCTGTGGGGTGCCCAGGGACTCCAGAGGGTCCTGGTGTGGGTAGGGGGGTGGTGTCTGTGCTGGGGGTACCGGAGCCCTTCTATGTGCAGAGCAGAGTCTGTGGCACCACCATTAACGGGGGCTGGATCCTGCCCTGGGGGGAGGCTGCTGGGGAGGCCTTTACAGGGACTTGTGGTCCTCTCTCGATGGGAGTCCAGGGGCAGGAGCAGTGCTGACTGCAGCAGCACCGAAGACCCTGGCAGCACC
>NW_010182699.1:5427-8310 GCF_000695765.1 Mesitornis unicolor
TGTGGGACTGCTGTGTGGGAGAGTGGGTTGATACCAGAACCCTTTGCCTTGCCCCTCCTGGAGCTTTCCCTGGTTCTCAGCTCCTGCCCAGCCTGGCACAACATGGGGCTGCACCCAACGGCTGCACCAGCACCAGGGCAGGGCAGAAGCGTCCTGGCCACAGGGAGGTCCCCAGGGTGGCTGTGAGCATCCTGCATGCTGCGCTGCCCATGTCTGGGCTTTGCTGTGCCAGTGGTACGTGGGAAAGCGCCGGCAGTGGCCTCGCCTTGTGAGCCATTTCCCTCCTTTTGTCTACCCCAGGCAGACGTGCCGGCTCGCTTGGGCTGGTGGCCAAGTCCAGGAGGTGCCACTGGGCAATGGGGCTGCCACTGCCACCATCGCCTGTCCCCGGTGTGGTCACATTGGGTCCCCTGACCACTCCCAGCCCCAGTGGTGCTGCCAGCCTCCCCCTCCCCGTCCACTCCTCTAGGTGCTCCTTTTGGGTGGGTTTCACCCATTTTGCAGCCAGTTTGGCAACACCTCCGCATCGGCAGCGGGGAGTGGGGCTGTCGGATGCAGAGGTGACGATTGCTGGTGTTTCCCATCCCTTTGCGCCTCCCCTGCCCATACTGTCCCCGTGGGCCCGAGGTCCTGATCCAGGGCCCTTGTCCCACCTCTGGGAAGCTGCCATTCACAGCTCCACAGGCGATAGTCACCGGTGAGCGCGTTGCTGTGGCTTGTTGAGTTGCCTCTGGTTAACCGAGCTGTGGTAATGGGTGGGTTATAGCTCGCTGCCAGCAAGTAAATGCAAAGTAGCTTAAACCACTGCAATTATCTGTCTCTCGCAGTTGCTGGAGTGTACGTGGCTGACGGCTGCAGCGTGGCTGACCCGTGGCAGTGTGGCACTGCCCGTCCCTGCCGGGCGCGGGGGCTGCAGCGAGCACCATGGCCATGGGCTGGCGATGGCACCATGGGGGTGACTATGGATGGGCTGGAGCAGGCCCTGACTGCTCACCCCCATGGGGCTGTGGTACTGTGCCCCTTGCTGAAGCAGAGCTGTGCTCCCAGCCTCGCTGGGCCTCGTGTGCTCGTGGCAGGCAGCACCAGCGACTCGTGCCGGGCGCTCGGGGTGCCCTGCAGCCCAGGGAGGTTTGGTTTGACTGTGTGCGGGGAACACGGGTCACAACATTGAGGTGCTTGGCGAAACGCCCGCTATCGCATTGGTGATGCTGTGGAGGTCGTGTCTGAGCCCGGCACAAGTGGGTTTTTAGGGTGTCCCGGGGTGTTCAGCGGGGTGGCGCGGCTCCAGGACGGCCCTGCCTGTGGTAAGGGCACAACCAGGTGAGCCGTGGTGCCGTCGGGCCCTGGTAAAGGCTAAGGCGGTGCTGGTTCGCACGGCGCCAGCAGCGATGCTCGCGCTCCTGCTCCAGCCCAGTGCCGGCCGAGTGTGGTGTCACTGGCTCACCGCGGCAGCAGCTGGAGACTTGTTGCTTAACAACACGCTGGAGCGGAGTAGGAAGTGTTTTGTCACCGCGAGATGGAGAGAGATCACCATTTTCTTGACAGGCAGCACAGCGTTTGTTGTGTCTCCCCGCTCCAGGGACTTTGGCTGTTTGTGGCGTGGTGGCACCAGCGCAGCCGTGGCCGCTCTCCTGGGTTGTCACCAATGCCCCTTGTCAAGCATCCACACATCCTGGCTGCCAGCGCATGTCCCACTGTCGGCCATCCCCCCCTTCCTTCCTCGCCAGCATTTCTGTGCCTCCCCAGCCCCTCCATGCCAGCAGGATTTCCAACACGGGGATTTCTGCGAATGTGGAAATGTTCCTCCCTTTTTATAGAGGAAAAATTCATTTTTAGCCAACTCTTGGTTATTGTTCCTCTTCCTGTGCAGGGGGCGGGTGCGCAGGGCACGGGACTCAGTCATGGCTGCTCTGCTTGGACCCATTGCCTCCATCCCCTGCCCAGCACTGGCTGCGTTTGGAGCCCCTTGGGTGTTCCTGAGCCCGCAAGAGGTGTTTTGGAGAGGGAGGGGGGTGCAGCCCTCACTGGTGTGCGGTCCCTGACCCTCTTTGTTCTGCACCATTGGTGCAGTACCCAGACCCTGTCCCTGTCACCCACCCTGGGACACAGCCTGAGGCCTTGCGTCCCTGCCCGGCCCCTCGCACGGCAGCAAATCCGGGTGGTTTGGGTGTGAGCGTGTGTAAATGCTGCTTATTGCTGTGTTCTCGGTGCGGAGGGGCCGCCAGCCCCCAGGTCCTCCCTTGTCACTTGCCATCCCCTCAGCAGTGGGGTGGTTTTCCAGGCCCCACCGAGCTGCATGCACAGCTGTGACAGGGGACGCCCGGGCTCTTATAGGGGCCATCCTTTCCCCCTGCCCCAAAATGTGCCTGGGGAAGCTCCGTGCTCTGGATGGTGTCTCTGTCACAGCAGTGGTGCTCAGGGCACACAGTGGCTGTGGGACAGGGGCTGTGGTGCCATGTGGGCCCTCAGAGCCGGGGCCACTCTGCCCGTTCTCCCACGCCAGGGTGCGGGCAGAAGCGGGGGTTGTGGGGGTGCTCTGCTTGGTGTCACTGGGGGTTTCTTGCCAGCCCCACTCCCGGCCCCATTTCCTCATTTGCGGGGCTGGCAATGACTGTGCTCCCACGGCGCAGTGAGGGGAAATGATTACCATGTGGGGAGCGCCGCCCCGGACCCCCGGGGCCCTTCCTAGAAACCAGGGGTGACTCAGAGCCGGGTCCCGTGTCCCGCACGCCCCTTCCTTTGGCAACTGGAAGCAGCTCCAGCAGTACCGGCGAGCACGGAGGCTCCTGTGTGGTGCCGTGACGGCTGTGACCAGACCCCCCACGCACGGTGCCGTGACGCCGCTGTCCCCGCAGGTGTGAGCCATGGCGGGGGGGATCCAGG
>NW_010182700.1:0-2366 GCF_000695765.1 Mesitornis unicolor
ACTGCGGGAAGGTGTTTGGAGAGGACGGTACGATAGGGGAACAGTCCCGGGTCTCCTGCCCCCACCCGGGTACCCCCCACCCAGCCCTTGCAGCCATTGCCTCATCCAACATCACCCCATGCTCTTTCCCCTGCCCCTCCTACCCTGGGCACCCCCGTGGCCCTACTCCACTGCAAGCCCCCGGGGGTGGGTGCCCTCCCTGCAGGACTCCACGCGCGGAGAGGGAAGCACCGGGGTTGGGTGCCCTCCCTGCAGGTTTCCACGAGCGGAGCGGGAAGCCCTCCTGCCGCCAGGACTTCCTGGCCATGTTTGCCCCCAAGTGCCAGGGCTGCGAGCGCCCCGTGACAGACGATTACCTGTCAGCCCTGCAGAGCGTCTGGCACCCCGAGTGCTTCGTGTGCACGGTGAGTGGCCATGGGGACACAGGGGCGAGCGTGACCCAAGGCCGTGCCAGCCGTCCCCGTCTCCCTGTCCCCAGGAGTGCCTGAGTGGCTTCACCAGCGGCTCCTTCTTTGAGCTGGAGGGTCGGCCCTACTGCGAGCAGCACTTCCACCAGCGCCAGGGCAGCATCTGCCACGGCTGCGGCCGCCCCATCACCACGGCCGCGGGTCGCAAGTACCACCCCGAGCACTTCATCTGCGCCTACTGCCTGCGCCAGCTGCACAAAGGCTCCTTCCGCGAGCGCAGCGACAAGATGTACTGCCAGGCCTGCCACGACAAGCTCTTCCTCTGACCTCTCCTGCCTGCCCAGGTGTCCCTGGTACCGTCCCCAGCATCAGCATCCCTGGATCGTCCCTGCTGAGCCAAACACCCCCTCCTGCTGTCCCACCCGTCAGTGTCCCTGCTATTGGTCCAGCCAAGCCAAACATCCCCAGCATTGTCCCTGACAAGCCAAACACCATTCTTCGTCCCCATCCCAAGACATTCCTGGCATTCTCCCCCCATGAAGCAATAAAACAACTGGCCCTGCCTTTGCTCTGCTCACTGGTGGCTTTGGGGACAAGGGCGCAAGGCAACGGGGCACTGGAGCCCCCAGAGCCAGGGGCATCCATCAGCCTTCCCCCTGCCCACACGTGCATTGGGTCCCCACTGCTGCACGCCCAGGGAGGGGGCTCTGCCCCAGCTGCTTTCCCAAGAGCAGCCCCGGCCTCCCCGTGAGCAGCGCAAGCTCCAGCCACGCTAAACCACGCAGGACACCAGCACAGCCCCAGCCCAGCACCACACAGGACCAGCACAGCGCAGCCCTGTGCCACCACACGCAGCCACTGCCACAGGGCACAGAGCTGCTCTGCGCCCTGGTGAAACCCCTCCAGCAGCAATGCAGCTTCACAAAAAAGCTGCTTGAAGCAGAAGCCAGAAAACTGCTTCCAAAAAAGCAACAAACCACAAGCCAACAGTTTCTACTCACATACACACAGGTGAAGGCAAAGCAAGCGAACGCAGCTTCAGCCTGGCTCTGGCGCTGCCCAGGGCAGAGCAGGGCTGCAGCCAAGCCGTGTTCACTCAGCCCGGCTAAGGACGCACTCAGCACCACAGAAGCGATGGTGCCCCACCACCTGCGCAAAGTTCACCAGCGGACAGGGAAAACCCCGGGAAAGGCTTCCCGAGGGAAGCCCCGATGCTCTGGGCAGGAGGAGGGTGCTCAGCTGCCTCCTGAGCAGTCCCAGGGCCCTGCAGGAGCAGTTACAGGCTCAGTTCACGGTTCGTGTGCTCCTCGCCTTCCCTCCACCCTTGCTGGAAAGGAGAGGGGACACGACCCAACCTGGGGAAAGGTTTGTCAAGAACAGCACCGTTCGGAGCCACGGCCCTGGGAGAGACGTGGGGTCCACAGCAAAGCTAACGCTGCCGAGGGGGCGGCTGGGGCGGCAAGCGCACAGGAACACTTTAAAAACTTTATTTATATAAAAAAATCATTTGTTTTAAAAGCGTTACAAGAGTGTGCACAGGAATCGGACAAGGAACGGCTCGTGGCTCCCCGCTCCCCTCCTCCCAGCCCTGTTCTCTGCCAGGGCAGGGGGGGAGAGAAGGGAGAAGCTCTTTTTTTGGTTCATTTGGAATTAAAAATTAAAAAAAGGAATTAGTGTTTTACGTATTTAAAGGAAAACAGAAGAGTTAGACCCCAGAACAAAACCGAGCTGAGCTGAGGTGGGGCTGGAGCCGAGGGGGGCACAGGCAGGGCCTCGCTCCCCGCGGTTTGGGGGGAGCCCCAGGCTGGGGGCCTCCCACTCCAGTTTGCAGCCCCTACAGAGGCTTCCAGTTCAGAGGGAGCCCTCGGGCTCCCCCAGGATCACAGCACCTCGAGGTGCCCTGCGCCGGGACAGGCCCACGAGAGCCCTGCCCCACGGGTGAGGGCGGGGGCTGGGATC
>NW_010182700.1:2484-2745 GCF_000695765.1 Mesitornis unicolor
AAGAGAAAGTCGGGGGCATTCGGGGTGTGGGGAGAGGGGTCCTGGCCCACCTGGCCTCTCCCCAAACCCTGCCCCGTCCCCTCCACAGGTACCCACCACCACCTCCCACACAGGGAGCCCCATCCCGAGCCCCCCGCAGCGACCACCTCCCCACATGAGGACCCTCCTCAGTCACCGGGGGGCAGCAGCCGCATCCCGGCCCCTCCGCAGGACCCAGAGCCCCTTCCCGCATCCCAAGGCCTCATCCAGAGCAAAGCTGTG
>NW_010182700.1:2854-3103 GCF_000695765.1 Mesitornis unicolor
GAGCCCGCACCACGATATATCCTATAGGCAATGAAACAAAAAAACAAAACCCAAACCAAAAAGAAAAGAAAAGAAAAGGCGGCGAGTGAGGTCCCAGTCTCTGTCTCTGAGCAGAGGGAAGGCTTGGGAGAGAAGGCAGCTCCTGGTCAAGGCAGAGGTCCAGAGTCCTTTTGCAGCATCCGCGCCGGTGGCCCGGCAGGAGGGGGTGAGGACAGAGGGGACGATTCGGCGGCCGAGGTGTCCCGCAGC
>NW_010182701.1:0-358 GCF_000695765.1 Mesitornis unicolor
GCCTTCCTGTGTAACCTCATCTGGGTGTTCCTGCTCCGGCAGGGGGATTGGACTGGATGAGCTTTGGAGGTCCCTTCCAATCCCTGACGCTCTGGGATTCTGTGATAATTTTCCCCATATCCAACCCAACCCTCCCCGGCACCGCAGGCCACAGCACAGCTCTCCACCCTGTCCAACAGAGGTGACACGGGGCTGACCCGGCACCCGGCACCCACAGACAGACACTACTGCCTTAACAGCTCTTTGGGACGCTACGGACAATACCACCACGCGTCCGACGCAGCGACACGAGCTCATTTATGGCCGTCAGGAAGGTCTTCAGGAAGAATACTCCCTACATTTCCCCTATATATCCCCT
>NW_010182702.1:0-7948 GCF_000695765.1 Mesitornis unicolor
GGTGTCTTAAAAACCTCATGGATGTTGGGAGCACCCCTCTGGAAGGGTCTCCCCTCTTGAAGCACCCCTTTGTCCCACCCAACAGCCAGGTGGGAGCTCAGGGAAGGGATTCCCGTCCTACTGCTTTTTTTTGAAAGAAGGGAAAAAGTTTTCCCACACTTTTAAAGGGGTGTAGGAGGAGAGGCAGATAAAGGAAGTTCTTTAAATTAAAACTTCAAAAAATAATTAGACTGCCTGTATACAAAACAACAGCAAAGAGGCCCATTTACTGTAAATATTATTAATGGATTTGACTGGCTTCTTCATCCCCACCCTTCCTCTAAGGCTTTTCTCTGAGCTTAGTCAAAATCTGAGCTGAGTCAAAATTCAGCCTTCAGACAGCACAGTACTCTATAATTTGCATGGCTGATGAGGCCTGAAGCCTGGTACAGAGGAAACTGGAGTCAGCTGGCTCCTCTCTTACTACAAACAGGCATTTTTGGTGTGTGTCTGCATATTTTATTTTCTCCCTTGTAGCTGCGGCCTCGCTTGGCTTTTAAAGAAAATGAGCACCAAAAAATGGTTCTTCTCTTCTTGAGTTTTTTTTAGCTGTGGTAATTGATTAATCGCTGTAATTAGACAGGACTGGTGACTAATAGGATGTTTATGAATCAAATTTCTGGTTTGGTGGACTCCGTGAACTCAGCAGTTTCACTTTGGTTCTTTCTTTGCTGTCCTTCGATGCAGGGGATGTGGGGGAGCTGGGCTTCCTTAACACATATATGTTGATCACCCTATATTTTTCAAGCTTGGACAGCCCTCCTGAGCCAGCCTTGGTGTTTGTAGGTGTCTCGAGGCTTTGTAGGTCTGCAGGGACCCTTTCTTGGTTTATTTACTTGCTTTTGTGTCTCATCCCTGAATTAACCCTCAAAGGTCAGGGTTGGGTTCCAGGTTGAGAGAAGGTTGACTCAAGGCACCACCAAACTGGGGTGAGAACTTTAGGGGATGTCCTCAGATCAGTCATCTCTTCCCACTGTCTAACCTGACCTCAGTTTTGTCCTGGTTTCACAAGAGGGTTTCCCAGCCACGGTGAAGGTGATGGAAGTTTTTGGACCAAAGCCCTCGTGACAAATATTGGGAAATCCCAGACTCCTTCCCTTGATGGTTTCTGCCTAATTTCAATAAGACTCAGAAGATTTCAAATCTGATGGTGACATCTCAGCTTCTGGATACCAGCCCTTAGAAAAACTTTTAATAAATTAAAGAAATAATCTTAAGGCTCTTTAACCTGCATGACTACTGTATACGTTGAGTAATAAGAGCTGCCTAATTAGACATAGACACAAATCTATGGTCTAGCCTGTCAATCCTTGGATTAAGGCCTCCATAAGTCCCTGCTGACACGATGGGCTGTAATGGCTCCTAAAGAGATGAGGTCTATGGTCCTTTGTGTCAATAATCCACAGATCAAGGGTTCCCTAAGTATATGTTGATGTGCCCAACTGTCCCAGCTCTTTGGGGGCTCTTGTGTTGGCCCCAATGGGGCCACCTTGGGTTGTGGCATCTTTGCAGTAGATGAGGGTTTATTTTCTCTTCAAAAAACAGGAGCTTAACACATGGCCATCCTCTAAATTAGTCTTTCAGAAATCATCCTGGCCATCAAAAGCAGGGGGCAGTGAGAAAGCTGAAGCTGTCTAGCCCTTGTGTGCAGGGAGATATAAAAGGGTTGGGGCAAACATGGCCATGGGTGGTGTCTCCAGGCTGCTCACAAACTCAGTTAAAGGCACAAAGACCCTTTTCTGCAGCAGAATATATCCTTTAATTTGGATGTTTTTTTTGCCTTGCTTTTGCAAAGCATACCTGGAAATGTGGCTTTGAAGGATTTTTCTTGTTAGTTTTTTTTTTTCTTTTTTTTGTCTGTTACCCTGCCCAAGTAGCTTGTAAATTACCTGCAAGGCTAGAAAGGAAGTAAAAATTCCCTTTTTGGTACCTGTTTTTCTTTGCTTTGATGAGCTGTGTGATTGCACGTCATGCTCGGTGCTCTTCTCACCTTCATGTGATGCCTGTCTGATTCTCAAGTTGAGTTCAGAGCTGTGTTTTTCCTGAGATCCTGCAAAAACAGCACTTAGCAGTAACAAAAGGGGCTAAACTGCCCTGAGCTGCCCTGAAGTCCTTCAAGAGGATGCAAAACCCATTAAAAGCTCCATGGTTTGTGTCTTCATCTCTCCTGTCTCGAGGAGCAGATGAGGGGCACAGCTCTACCCAGGGCTCACAAATGCTACTTAAGGTCAGCTAAGAGAGATTACTGTCTCGAGACGCGCTGAGCTTGGTCTCAGACGTGGCTCTGGTCAGACGACCAGGCTGACACCAGTCCAGCCAATTTCTTTTTTTTTTTCTTTTTTTTTTTTAAATCATTAAGCACAGATGCCCTCCACATGCACTGATGGATAAAGGAGGAGGGACCATGTGTTCATCTGCTCATCAGCGGTACCCACATTGCTTGTTTTCCAGCAGAAAGCCTCCTTCTGGGAACCCAGGCAGGGATCTCACCACCCCTCCAGGTCTCCTTGCTGCCACAGGAGCTCGCATCTGGGTCTTGGCCCTTCTAGGGAAGGTCCATAGACCAATCTCCTTTTGGTGCTATGTTTTCTTGGTGGACATCCATGTTAATTTATCATGTTGGGTTATCAGTCATGCATGCAGTGTCACCTCTGCAAGTGGCCCATGTGAAGGTCCCACAAAACCTGATCTGGTTGAAGATGTCCCTGCTCACTGCAGAGGGGTCGGACCAGATGACCTTCAAATGTCTCTTCCAACCCAAACCATTCAATGATTTTCTGATTCAATGGAAATGAGGAGGCTTTTGTTAGCAGTTTAAGGTAGATAATACCATGGCGAGTGTTGTGTCAGGGTTGATGTTTGGTTGGAGATTCGGCCCCTGGGACCACAGAGGAATGGGGCAGAGGAGGGGGATGTGATGATGAGAAGTTTAGAAAGAGGGGTGTTGCTGGACAGCAGGATGACCATGAGCCGGCAATGTGCCCTTGAGGCCAAGAAGGCCAATGGCATCCTGGGGTGTATCAGAAGGGCTGTGGTTAGTAGGTCGAGAGAGGTTTTCCTTCCCCTCTGCTCTGCCCTGGTGAGACCACATCTGGAATATTGTGTCCAGTTCTGGGCCCCTCAGTTCAAGAAGGACAGGGTATTGCTTGAAAGAGTCCAGCGCAGGGCCACGAGGATGATCGAGGGAGTGGAGCATCTCCCTTATGAGGAGCGGCTGAGGGAGCTGGGTCTCTTTAGCTTGGAGCAGATGAGACTGAGGGGTGACCTCATGAATGTTTATAAATTTGTGAAGGGCGAGTGTCAGGAGGAAGGAGCCAGGCTCTTCTCAGTGATAGCCAGTGACAGGACAAGGGGCAATGGGTGCAAGCTGGAACACAGGAGGTTCCACTTAAATTTGAGAAGAAACTTCTTCTCAGTGAGGGTGACAGAGCACTGGACCAGGCTGCCCAGAGAGGTTGTGGAGTCTCCTTCTCTGGAGACATTCAAAACCTGCCTGGACGCGTTTCTGTGTGACCTCCTCTGGGTGATCCTGCTCTGGCAGGGAGGTTGGACTAGATGATCTTTCGAGGTCCCTTCCAACTCCTAACATTCTGTGATTCTGTGATTCTTCCCAAACTCCTAATGTTTTATGCCAGAGCTTGGAAAGAAAAAAGTACAGATGGCATGGTTTTGTTGTCTTAAATACGTTCATGTGTCAAGGAGAAAAGCCACAGCAGGAAATTTCTGCCACTTCCAAGCGATGTGTGGAGTCCTGCTACAGCTTGGATTGACCAAGCATGGCGCCGTTACTGGTAAATTTTGGTGTTTCCATGGTGTGAATCTCCTGTATCCACCTTTAGCTGGACCTCCTTGGTTTCAGCAGCTTTTAATTTTTTGGAGATGTTTCTCCAGAGTCCCATCCTCCAGGATTTCTATATGGATGAAGCATTTTCTGTAGTATTCCTCCCTGGAGCAGGGTAAAGCTGGAGAAATCCTGGTTGTGCCTTTTTTTGAGCAATTTTGGGCAGAACTTGATGTTTGTGAAGGTGATGGGCAAGCTCACAGCTTATCTTGCTGGTTGTTGTGTTGGGAAGTAGCTGAGATTATGCTTCTGTGGAGGATCCTCCTTCCTCTCCAAGGTAAAAGTCAGGGCAGCCCTTCAGGGGAGTGGTAAAAATACAGGAAAAAAAAATGTTTTCAGTGGAATGTGATGTTGAGTAACATGGTTGTGCTGGGGCATCGCCGTCTTCATCACTGACCACACCAAACTTCCAAAAAACATTACCCCACAGACTTTGGGTATCGGACTATTGCCTTAATTTCTCCCCTTCATGCAGAAACACGCTCTGCTTCAGATTGCCGTTCTCTGTAGACCCACATATAAGTGATCAATGTGACACAATTCTCTAAATTCCTGAGGGCAGACTCTATTTTCAGTTATTTATTTATTTATTTATTTTTCCACAATAAGCTTGCACAATGCATTGGGGGAACCTGACAGAGAGCCTCTGGGCAGACTGTAATGCAAACTATGGAAAATAATAACCCAACAATAGCAGCAAATGGAGGGATGCTTAATAACGAAATCATAGCGTGGATGTTTGTAGCATTCAATATTGTCATTGTTTGCTGGAATATGGGAATGCTCCCAGTTTGCTGAGAGTTTTCCAAGCATTTAAAAAGGGATGTGTTTGCTCTGAGGCGCTCATAAAAATGATGCTTTTAATTCAAAACAAGAATCCCGAAGCGTTTCTCTGTCACACATGACGACACGTTGAGATCCTGTAGTGATGGTTGAGGTCCAGGGTGATGTGGCTGTGAATTTCCTGGGATCTGGGATTTTGTGTGGGCGGAGATGGGAGTTGGTGGGTCCAGATGAACCTGGTGGGGTGTTCTGGGGCAAAATCCATTTATTTGCTTCATTTGCCTGCATCATTGTCACCAAAAAGAGCCTTTTGGGGACAAATATATCCATCCCTGTAGGAAGAATCTCTGTGTCACTTTTTCCTCCTCTCTCGCCTCAGCTGCCCAAGTGATGCCAATTGCTTTTCCCATCCATTTTCCCCGATGGTTGCCAGACTCGGGGAGGCTGTGCCAGGGTCCCGACACCCCTGAAAAGCGGCTTTGGTGGCGGCTGGCAGGGCCACATGGTCTTGTTTATCCCAGCTCAGCCCTTGGGTTCTCATGACTTTTTGGCTAGACGAGCAGTCAACAGCCACATCCTGCAAATGGAAGAGGCTCTGGCATATTTATACTGCGTGCTGGTGTCGGCTCCTGGAAAAAAAGAAAAAGGAAAATATCTTGGATTACCTAAGACTTGTCCTTGAGGTCTGATCACCCCATGTCATTGAAAAACTGAGTAGGATTCATTCATGAACTTCCAGCCCTCCATAAAGGTCTGTTCATTCATAGCCAAGGCAGTTTTCTTTTTTTTTAAATTATTTTTATTTATTTTTTTTAATGCTCTGGCAATTAAATAACCCTTTGTAAGCAGTAATGAGCTGCTTCTTAAGTGGTCTTCGCTAATGCAAGCACAAATATCAAGTGGAAAAAGTCTTTTATTTCCCTCCTCCTGAAAGGGATGCTCTTATGTTCAAATAAATAAAAATGTGTGGGGAATTTCAGTGGGGTTCAATGGCTGTTGCTCCAAAAATTCCCTCAAGTGCTGTAAAACAAAAAAGCAACAAGCCTTGAGCATCGCTGGTGCAGCAGAGCGGGGTCCATGGGTGGTCAAGATGGGGTTGGATCCAGGAGCATCCCCCCCCAGATTCCTGTCTCTTGGACATTCCCTTCAAAATTCCTCTATGACGGTGTTCACTTCCCCCCAACCTCCAGATTCCTTTATCTCCCAGTTGGATGGGAAAATGCTATCCTGGGGGTGTTTCTTGCCCTGCTGTGTGCACTCTTGGGTGGGGGGCACCCCTTTTGGGTTTGGGGGAAGGGTAACCCAAGTCGCCCACCTCATTTTCCCTCAATCCCTCATGTGGTGCCAGGTTTCGGCAGGATATAAAAATCATCCACAACAAAGTTTTGGGAGGCACTGAAAAGGGGATATGTGGAAGGACAAACAAAGGGGCACACCTCAAGGGGTGCTTTCCTGGGGACCTCTTCCTTTGCTGGAGCCCCTATCTCCAGTTTCACCCAGGAGCAAGGGTCCCTTTTTTGGGGCGTATGCAGCCAGGCCCATTTTTAATAGCTGCCTCCAGCAACTGGAGAAATATTTTCCTGGCTGGCACAGAAATGAGGAAATTTAAGAGGGTGGCTGGTTGGGTTTTGGTTTTTTTTTTTTTTAATTTAAAAGCACAGTGTAGGGTTTGAAGCACAACTTGGAGATGGGAGGAAAACACCTGTGTCACTGCCATTGCTCATCCTGAGGGGAGAGGTTTGGGAGGCTGCTACGGGGATGCAGGGAGAGATTTTGGGTGATGGGTCACCCCCCATCCCTGCTACCATCCCTGCTCCCGTGGTGCAGGGGATTATTTCAGTAGCACTCGTTAACTTGCCTTCCCAGCTTGGATTTTTTCTTTTTAATATATATTTTTTAAATACAGTTGTAGAGATGAATAGTTTCCAGGTCTTAACATGCCCACCGAGGCTGGGAGGAATTACCCACCAAGCAGCACTGGGGATTCTCTGTCACCAAAAAGGGGCTTTGGGAACAAATTTCTGAGTTTTTTCTTTTAGGTTTTTTTAGGCTGATTTTGTTAATAAGCATGAGATTTCTGCCTATGGGCAGGGAAAAGGCCTGTGAACCAGAGCAAGTGAGTTTGTGTCCCTCCAGTCCCATGGGGTGACCTTCAATGTGCTTTTTCTTAGTAGCACCCCAGTTTTTTTCAGCCTCTATGCAGTAGGTGGTTACTTATAGAAATGGATCCATCGTATTTTGGGTGCAAATGAGGTGTTTTAGGGTGTTTGCTCTTGCTGGAGCATCTTGTCTCTTCTGTTGGCGCTGAAAGTGGTCCTAGTGATGGTTTGGGTGAGGGTTGGCTGTGCCGTGGGGTGCTGGTGGGTCTCAAGCCTCTTCAGAAGGTGAACCTGGTGATTTAGGACCCATAATGGGATTCCCCCAAACCTGGGTCACCTTAAATGGTCTTACAGTGGCCTTAAGACACGGCTTTTGGAAATGGTGGATGTGCTATGGGTGTTGGTGTGTGCATGGAGAGCATTGTAAAGACATGGGCAGGCAAGGACCTGCCAGCATTGTGTCGCTTTTGGGTCATATTATTCCCCCAATGCTTAATTTCTCCTTTTCTTCCTTTTTTATTCCTGCAGATTCCCAAATTCTTCAGGAGCTGGGGGATCGTGCACACTGGTGTGTGGTGGCATACTGGGAAGAGAAGATGCGCGTGGGGCGGCTGTACTCTGTCCAAGAGTCTTCCCTGGATATCTTCTATGATCTACCTCAGGGGAATGGCTTCTGCCTCGGGCAGCTCAACTCGGACAACAAGAGCAAACTGGTGCAGAAGGTGCGCAGCAAGATCGGCTATGGCATCCAGCTCACCAAGGAAGTGGATGGTGTGTGGGTGTACAACCGCAGCAGTTACCCCATCTTCATCAAGTCGGCCACACTGGACAACCCCGACTCCAGGACATTGCTGGTTCACAAAGTCTTTCCAGGTTTTTCCATCAAGGCTTTTGACTATGAGAAGGCCTACAGCTTGCAGAGACCCAACGACCATGAGTTCACGCAGCAGCCGTGGATGGGATTTACTGTTCAAATCAGCTTCGTGAAGGGCTGGGGCCAGTGCTACACCAGACAGTTCATCAGCAGCTGCCCCTGCTGGTTGGAGGTTATTTTTAATAACCGATGACTCGAGACAGAGCGGCCTCACAACATTTATACTACTTTGCTGCTATTATTTTTTTCTGAGTGCTTGCTTTTCACACAAACTTTTTGGTTTTTTGTTTTTGTGTTTTTGTTTGTTTGTTT
>NW_010182703.1:0-22504 GCF_000695765.1 Mesitornis unicolor
TTCTGTGATTCTGTGATTCTGTGTGAAATGGTTTTATCTCATTTCTTGCATCTCCCTCAAGGAAGCACAGTGCTTTCCCTGTTTTCTGTATGCCCAGTGCTCATCATCTCTTTGAAGTGCAGCTTGGGCAGCCATATACTTGACCCAGCTCCAGAGGTTTGGACAGGGGTTGGTATATAATGCAGGTAGATGCAGGATCAGATGGGCAGCCTGCATGAATAGGAACTTGCTGGTGATGCAGGTGTCCTGGATCTGCAAAAAAATCCCCTCCTTGACTTTTAAGCTGTGCACAGATGTGCCACTGGTTGTACCAGCAGCAGCAGCTGTGGGGGGAAAGCTCAGGCTTCCCAGATCCCTGTTGGCACACACCTTTTCTCAGCCATACACAGTTTCTAGCACTTGATGATTTTAAAACCTGGATAGGAGTAACTCACATTCTCAGATGGGGTACAAGCTGCTCCTGTCATGCCCCTGTACCCTTAATCTGCGAAGAAAATACTGTCTCGCTGTTACACACGCTCAGATCTGTGTCCTTGCACTGGTGCCAGCGATTTTAACATTGGCTGTATTTACCTCTGTCTTTAAGATTTTGCTCCCTTGCTTTTCAAAAGCATCAGCTGCCCGAGTCGTGGAGCTCCCCAGCACCAGCCTGGGGCAGGGACCAATGTGGTCAATGTGCCCTGCTCGTGCCTTGGCACTGCCCGCAGCCTGAGGCTGTTGGATGTTCCCATGACAGCTCTGGGAGCCTGGCCTGTAAATGCCATGTGAAAACACGTCACATAAGTTCCTTTATAAGCTATTTCTGTTATCCCATTGCTGAGATACTGTATAACATTGTATTATAATCCTTTTTTGCTGCTTGCATTCTTGCTGGAGAATATAAAATCAAAATATTGGTGGCCGGTTTCAATTACTTCAAAGTCTTAGTTCTTGTTTCTACTAATCATATTTTTTTCATTACTTATCAAGAGAGCCCTGATGAGAGACACTTTCCCCCTGCTTTCAGCAGTGTCATTTTGGCAATTGCATCAGATTGCTGAGAAACAGATCAGCCGATGAGAGAAGACCTGAGTGCCTGGTGGGAGCTGCCACCCGCTGTGCAATGGGACACTGGTGGGGGGCATCGTGGTGACAAACTCACGCAGACTTCTAATTTCTGGTGAGACTGTATGTCCAAGAGGTCCCAAATGTAGGTGGTTTAAAACTCCTATGGTGGACACTCGTTTCTGCAGTTGTTCAAATGCACAGAGCAGGCTGAAGCTTTTTGGCCTGGAAGACGCTCACAGCTCCTGCAGGCTTTTCAACTACTCCGAGCCCGGCTTGTGCTGCTCTGCTGGCTTTAGGAACCAGTTGGAGATGCCTGAAGTGAGCTTCAGGCTCCTGTGCAGCTGTGTGGGGGGTGGAATGGGCAGCTCATGTGCCCCCAGCACACAGAGTGATCAGAGCAAGGTGGTGTCCCTCTGCAGTTCCCGGCTGGGTACAAGTCACTGCTTCCTTCTCTCCTTGACAAGGAAAGCCATCACCCCCCGATGCTTGAGCTTGTCCCAGCTGGGACAAGTGACCAAGTGCCTGGGCTTTTTGCCTCTGGCAAGTGGCACGCTGGGTCAGTGCCACCCCCAGGACACCGGTGGGTGGGCAGAGGTAGAAGGGGTCCTGCTCCTCTCTCCTGCTGCTGCAGCCAGAAAGCTTTCAGTCGAGAACTGAACTCCTCTCTTAGCAAACCAGAGTTCTTGCTTAGACTGTTACCCTCATTTCCACCCTGTTGTTCCACATTTTATTGTGCCCATTATGTTTTTAATCAGCCAACTCTGTGGGGGAAGGCCTGCACTGCTTGTGCTATGCCTCGTGCTGAGATGATGACAGCAGCCGTGATGAGGAGAGGGGCACCATTACAGACGAGAATCTCACCTGTCCTGCATAATTTGTCCTCTTTTATTAGGGTAACTGTTTCTGTCAGGTTTTATACTGTTTTGTGCAGTTCCTGGAGGGCAGGAACTACCTGGTCTCCTTTCAGAGGCAAGGTCTGCAGATCAGAAGTACCACCTGCAAAGCCAGGGAGACTGTGCTGTGCTGGGCCAGCCTGGGCTCAGGGGACCCTTGGTCTCCATTTCCTTCTGCTATTGATGTGGCTGAGGTGACCTAAAAACCCTTTTCCTTGTCAATTTGTTGCTGAAATACAGCTGATGAGTGAGACTTTTAACCAATTTAAAGGGAAGCCCTTGCAGTGGATAAAGTTGAAGTGCATTTACCAGATGTTGGTTTTTATGCTCTCTTTATGAAGAGCTACACTGTAATCTGTCTAATTTTATCCTCTGTTAATGAGCAGCAGGCACCTTTGCCACCAGTACTTGACTACCAGCTGCTGCGGTGGGTAATGTGCTCCTCTGCAAAGGATGGGAAGAGCCACTCATCCCCATGTGGTACAAGGATTCCTGTGCTGTGCTGGAGCTGTAAGTCTCCATCACCCAGAGCATTGCTCAGCTGGGCACCTGACACCTCTGGGGTGGGTATTTTAACCAATGTTTTCTCCTGTGAGCTCTCGTCTGATATGTCCTGCTGTGTTCAGCCCACTGTTAAAGATGTCCTGCATCCTCCTTGAGTCCTGGACATGGGTGGGTACAACACGAAGCTGAGTTCATCTGCTGGTATTTAATACTGAAGGAAAGGAACTGGAAGGAGGTGTGCTGCTTCAGATCTGCTCATCAGCAGTTTCTACACGCTCGTCAGCAGTGAGGTGAAAATAGTGTCTGGCCACAGATCAGCATGCAGGTCTGGAGAAGGTCTCCACACCTGGTGATTACAGCGGCATCGGGATGCAATTTTCTGACACACACCCAAGCCCCTTATAAGAAGAAAATTGTGTTTGTGCATTCCGAGGAGAGAAGCAATGCAGTTATATCAGAGGCTCTGTAATACTGAAATGGTTTTGTACCAAGCTGGAGGCTGAAGTAATGTAATTTCTCACACCTCCCAGAGCAGAAGTCTGGCAGCTGTGGGCAGGGTGGGGAGAGATGGAGAGGCCTCACCTCCAGCAGGATGTGTATGGCTTCCTCAGCCTCTGTCAAGGCAAAGGGACCAGAGACAGCTGGGTTGTGGGCTTTGCCTCTGAGGGTGCAATGTCTGTTGTGTTTAATTGGTACCCTGAGCAGTGCAGGGCTGGCCAGTGTGGCTGAGGGTGGCTGTTGGCCACTCCCCCAGCCCATCCTCTGCCCACAGCTTGCTCCTGGGCTCCAAACCCCATAGGAGTAGGCCAGCCTCGTGCCCTGGCTGGCAGAGCATGGCGTCATGCCACGTGGCACTGCGGCATGCCAAGGGCCAGCCCCTCCAGAGCAGAAAATACTCACCATGGCCTTTTTATTGGGCTGGAAGGGACTGTGGTCTGCAAAACCTTGTCCTCTAAGGCTGCTAAACAATGCCTGCATGCAGGCGGGCATTTTGCTTGTACCTGCAGTCTATTTTGTCTATTTAGTGCAGAAGTAGAACAACTACTGTCAGGCATTTTGGGGAGGAAGAGCTATCTTTCATTTTGGGAAGCCCAGAGCCCTGCTGTGGTCAGTGGCTTGGCAAGACAACATAAGCAGGAGATAGGATCAGGCCAAGAAGAAACTGGCCTCTGGCTTCCCCCCCTGCTCCCCAGCTCAGGACCCAGAGCCTCCTGCCCAGCTACCCTGTGCTGGTGATGGGCTCGGGGCAGAGGAAGATCCCAGCACACCAACATCAGCTGCAGCCAGCATTGTTTTCACAGTAGGAGCTTTTATCCAGAGAGTTTGTCAGGCAGATGTGCAGATATGATTCAGTATTTTTTAAAAAGGCAGTTTTAAAAGAGTTTTATTATATGTCTTTCACTCAATTTGCTTCTTTCTGAGACCTATCACGTCTTCCAGAAACAGGGAAAGATACAACAGACAATGACATCCATTTCAATGTCATTATTTGTTGTAGACAGATCTAAACTTTTTGAGCCAGACAATGGCACACATTTTGAAAAAACTGTTTATATCTCATCTCTAATATAATTCGCTGTGGTTGCCTGTGTCTAAGAAATAACTAAAACAATGATGTTAGGCTGTGATGTATACCATGAGAGGTCATTTTAAGGGTCTGTGAGTGTTTATCAAGGGAAGGAGGAGACAGAAGCAGTAAAAGTCATTATAAAAAAACACTGAAGCCTGAGGTACAGCAAGACACTGCAGACTTCTTCCAGACCTCAGTTATTTGCTTTCCCAGGTGCAACATTACCTTTTTGCTACTAGAATGCGTTATTTACCTCAATGTGTAGTTAGATCATTTCTGATGAACTAATTCCCACTTGCTTCTCTATTTATGCCCCTTAAACTTTGCATCAATAAAAAAGAAGTGTAGATTTGGAGATATTCAGTGCTTTCATTAGAATGTTCATATTTTCTTCCTGTTTCTTGCTGGTTTGTTATCAGGTTCAAAATCAAAAGAAATCCAGGTTTCATTAAAAAGATGTAAAAAAAACACATTTCCTTTTAAGACACCGAATTCTCTTGATAGTAGTCCTCCTGACTCCTGCTTTGTTGCTATGGTGATTACTAGTCCATTTAAGCCACTTTAAAATGGTAATGACAGGAAAGAAAACAGGATTCACAACAGTGTCATTAGCATAGCTATTTCTGTGTGCTTCATAAGATTAGGACATGGCCAAAGTCTGGTGAATAGTAGCCTGATTTGTTTTCAGTTTTTATGGACTGCTCATGATTTAATAGCAAGCAGGTCTGCTGCAGGCCGCTATCAGACACACCAGCTCAGAGGTCTGTGATGATAAAACTGCGGGACCGTTGTGATCCCCTACAGTAGAATAAGCCAGCTTGAACTAATTAAAATACCTTCAGGGACATCCTCTGTCACTGCTGTGACATTAAACATGTGCTCTGTAAGGAACCTGGCCCTGCTGCTGAGGTACCAGGGAAGGGAAACCTCTGAAGGTGTTAACCTTGTTCCCAAACTTTTGGAGCCATGAAGCTGAGTGGTGGGACTCTGTGTGCCACCACCCTCACCACTTCAACTGAAGACCTGCAGAGGTGATGCTGTGCTTGCGGGCCAGCAGCTGTGAATTAGGAAGCTCACTAGGTGACCTCAAGGGGGCTGAAGGAGACCTCAACTGCAGAGCTCGAAAGTAGAATGGAGAGGGAGAAATCCCTGGCACTCCCCACAGGATGCCTCCCTGCCTGTCAGGACATTCTTCTTTGCTAGAGGACTTTAAACAGATGAAAAGCATCTAAAATGCTGGCACATGAAGTGCCTGAAAAGCTCCCCATGGCTGTGAAGGAGGTCATGGGTATGTAATAATATGAAAATGTATTTATCCCTTTAGTGAATAAAGTGCATGTGTTTCTTATCTGTAAGAATCATTGCACAGGGCAGTTTTGGTTATTGGTGCCAACAGAGGTTGTGATGCCCTCCAGCATTTGGAAGGATGCTCCCACCCTGCTGACAGGCCTTGTGTGGGGACAGATGATACTGGACACCACACCAGAGAGATGTGGTTGGCACAGGCAGGCAAAAATTAATCCTAAGCTTATACATGAAGGACGTGGCTCCAAAATCTCCTTTTAAAATGGAGTATGTGTAACATAAAATAAATTTTAGTGACTAAAAATCTTAAAAGTATTCACCAACTGGGGGTGGAAGGGAGAAGGGTAAGAGCTAAGGTAACAAAAAAAAATTAAAAAGATGAAGTGGCAGACTTTGTGCTGCTGGTGTTGCCGATATTACTTTGTCTTAAGACTTGCATGTGGCGAGAGGAGTCTGAAGTCTCAGATCTGACAGATAGGGTTTATTAAAATAAAGTTACTATGAGTATTATTATGAAGTACCTGAAATCTAAAAGCCCCTCTCATTTGCCTGTTAAGAAAATAAAGTTTGAACTGAAATAAAAATATCACATACTATCTAAAGACAAATTCTCTTTTACTTCTAGAAATGGAGATCTTGTTATGTCCTGGGTCACCCAGCAAGTGAGGGCTCTGATTTCAGAGGCAGGAGGCTGCGGCTTACAGCTGCTGCAGCAGCCTCTGCATGTCAGGAGACACAACTGAAATACTCTTGTCCCAGCACCTGGCTTTAGGGTCTGCCACTGGTTTCAGCTGCAATAAATGGTGCGAAAACAAAAAAAAAAAGGTTAGATACTGATTTTATGGTGTCTGTTTCCTGATCTTTCTCCCTTTACCTGTGGGTAAATATGTTAGTTGTTCATGCACATGTAGCACTGACAGCCTGGTCGGCAGCATAGGGTGTGCAGTGGGATGTTCTTCTCCAGAAAACAGGCTCTGCAAAGCCAGCAGTCGGGCACCACGTTCCTGAAAACCTCTCTGGTGTCATCGGGGCCCAGCAGTGCCTTGGTAGTGCAAGATTTGCTCTTGGGTCCAGGAGCAGGCGAGATGCTTTAACTGATTTTAGTAAATCCAGAATTGAGGTTGCCACCCTTTCCTTACTTTGCCTCATATACTTGTATGTATAATATACTTCACCATATATTACATGAATGGATCTTGTCAAAAAAGGCTCCTATAGATTTCAGGTTTGCTTTCCACAACCCTAATTGCACCAGTGTTCTACTTCCCAGTGCCATGAAAAGAAGTTAATGTAAGTTTGAAGAAGGGAAGCCAAGATAAGCTAAAAATGCTAGTAAATCCTGCTGACCACCCTGACAGAAACGCGTGCGCTGGCTGCAGGTGCTGGATCTGCCCGGCAATGGCAGCATTTTTGCTCCCTCTTGTTGGTGCCACGGGGATGTCCATCACTGTGGCTCCTGCAGTGCAGAGGAGCTGGAGCTGCCGGTTGGAGAGCACAGTGACCACGATGAGGAGGTGTATTTGAATGAGAAGTTTGCATCAACAACAGACACCAAAATTATCCGACCTGTTGCAGTCAGAAATTGTTGCTGCTTTCACTGGCATAAAAATTACTCAGTGATTCCTCTTGGAAAAGTGGAAGAATTGTAGGATCTTTCATGTGATTTCCTACATGAACAAATGGTGATGCAAGAACTTAATTTTATTTCAAAACTTGTGCAATGTGACATTTTCCTTTATCTCTTCCATCCATATGTGGCTTCTATGTGAACAGCAATATACTAAAAAACTTTCAAAATTAAAAAGAAAGCAATAATATTTTTTGGCCTGCAGAAATTTCATCAAACACTTCATCACAGAAGTGACTGGGCGAGGACAGACTGAGCCTGTCATTTTGATTGCAGGCAAAGGGAAAGGTAAATGAAAGACAAAGAAGGAAGGTGTCGGGTCACTATCTGTAATAACACATCTAATTCTGTTGTTATTCCATCTCTGGATTGACCTGGGGAATTTCTTGAACTGTGAATTTCTGTACACATAGAAAGTTCATGCTTCGGTGCACACTGCTGATTGCTCATCAGAGGTCTGTGAGCAAAGGCAGCTACTGCAGAAATTCAGTTCTTCTTCTGTAATGAGCTTGTCTAAAAGAAGAAAAAGGATTAAAGTCGGTAATCAATTGTGTGTGTTTTATTTCCCATTATAATCTTTCTTTGCAAACATCTTAGATTTCCCCCACATGACTTCAGCACAAATGACTATATATATATTTTCTTGATTTAAACATAACACCAGATGAATTCTCTTTGTTACAGACATGGAATAATCAAGGGAACAAATGAAAAACAACTGAATGGTTATTTATTGCCTGTGATGTTTCAATGAGCAAACCCTTCCCGTTACCAAATTAACCAGCTTCCCCCTCTGCTTATTTGACTAACAGACGAACAAGTCAACAAGGCTGGAAGAGTTTTCTGGTGCATCTTCATCCCAGTAATGAATCAGTGTGGAATGAACCTCATCGCACGCCAGTGAACGCAGCAGCAGCAGCGAGCGCTCTGCTTGCAGGGGGTCTCCTGGCTGCAGCACTGCTATTAATGTGAGATGTGGCTGTCTTACTGGGAGGGAGATTCAGCAGCAAAAAGGGACTTTTAAACAAATGGGCCATTTAGAAAGTGTTCACACAAATGGGCTGAGTCTTAGAGTGTGTTTTAGAGTGGTGGCAATGATGAGAGTTTGATACGAGCTGTTTTCTGTTCATCTGCTATCCTGTTCAAGACTATGAATTATTTCTTTGTATTGTAACATGTATTAATGACAGCTGAATCCTCTTCAGCTCTGTAATGCTGGCTTTCTATTTACTCATGAGCCAGCCCTTAGAGCAAGTGAAGGTCTTTCTTAGAAGGTTCACAGTAAAAAGTCCTTTAAAATAAAATGAAACTCTGCAGGTTTTAGTGTAATTTCTTTAGAATCCTGCCCGTGTAACCTCTGCTGAGTGTTGCTGTGTTTTCCACGAGGTGGCCAGCTTCATTGCTTCACAGCGGCTTCTGTCTGCACAGCAGGTGCTGGGAACCGGCTTCCATCCCTTTGTCCTCCGACCAGTGGTGACAATAAATTTCGTTTTCACCGTCTCAAAAGCACTTCTATTTCTGTTTTTCATTATGTCTTAATTGTAGCTTCATAGTAAAAACACACAGCTCTATAAAATACATCTCATTAAGGTAATGTTTTCTATCCTGTGCACCATTTAAGTGCTTAACTTGGTCTTGTTTATTTCCAAGGGTACCATCAGCAAATGCTGGGATCCCAAAGTCCGGCTGCTCTTCAGAGCTGCTTTTCTCCTTACACTGCAAAGTCAAGTAGGTTTGTTTTATTTTTGATTGCTCACAGAAGCCATTAAAAAGTCAATGTTTGCCAGTTCTTACCACAGGTATAGTCTGCTTTTAATTAAGCCTCTAAGCTATTGCAGATTGTTTGTTTTTCACAGCCAAGTAGAAATTAGGTTTTTCATCCCAGGGGAAAAATGAATTCTTCAACATTTGTTGTTTTGTCCTCATGCAGACTGTGATATTCACGTGAGCGCACATAAAAATCTGAACAAATTGTTCAAAAAACACCATTTAAATTTAGATGTTTTGGCTTCAAGCTGCAATCTACAGCACCTACCTGTCCCTGAAGTTGCAGTGCATGGGGGGATATGAGTTTGCATCCTCTTTGCTCCCTTTTTCCTCTAAGGCATTAGTTTTCATTTGCTACCACATAGCCAAAAATCCTGGGGAAGGAATGGCAATTAGGCAACAACCCACTTGGCTTTATCTCATTTATCTCTGTGGATCCTTGTCAGCCTCCTGAGAACACATGAATGGCTGAGGGCCCAAGGATCTCCTCTTTGGTGGAACTACATGTCCCATAATTTACCCACAGTCGTGCTAAATCAAAAAAATCCTTTAGATGGAAAGCTTTTGATAAGCTTCTGATTACCATCTGTTTGGTAATGGCACCAAATACCTTACTTCCTACTTCCTACTTCCCTTCTTCATGGCTTTTGTGAAAGCAAGGTTTCTTTTCTTCCCTTCTCTGTTTTAATGCCCAAGTCTGCCAAGGCTATGGGGCATCCACCGTGTTTGCCTGTCAACACTAATTTCAGATCCAGAAACAAAATTCAAAGTGCAGAGAGAGGAATTGACATGAATCACAGTGTTTCTAAAAGCAGAGGAATAGCACAAAGCAAAGAGAATTTAAAATCTAGGTACCATGAGGAGAAGCTCTTGGAGAAACTCTGTGTGATGCTGTATATGAAGGGAGGTCAATGGCATAGCCTCATAGCCTGTAAATACTTTCATGTCAGCAGAGATAATAAGGCCAAGAGTTCTTCAGAGACCGTAGGAGAAGAAACTAAGCATGAAAACAGGCAGGTTCCTACTGTGACAGACCTAACAGTATGAATAAAAGACTAGGCCATGGTGAAACAGGGAGCTGAGACATGGATACTGCAGGCATCTGCGAACAGGTTAGCTGAGGCTTTGGAAGAAATTGCATATCAAACGATCTTGTAGAGATATCACTGATCAGAAAAGGCCAAGGGGTCTCACTTTGCCCAATTTTACAGACACTTGTGGAAAAAAAACAACCCATTCTTCTCCCACTGCTTCAAAAGCAACCCTATTTTCTGTGGTTTAGCTGTGATTTCAACATTCAGTGTATTATATATTCATTTTAGTATTTTTAAATAGGCTTAAATGATTAGTTTTCCATTTAGAGTTGCAGACAGAGAAGTATCAAAGCTCATTTGGGTCTTACTACTTCCATTCAGGACAATCTGGGGCCAGGCTACAATTAAAAGCACCATTTATACATACATGGGCCCACATGGGTGGAAAAGCTGCTGGTGGATCCAGCCATAGGACCAGACTCTACCTTTTATTTTAAAAAACTGAGACAAACAACCTCCCTCCTAGCCTCACGAATCACAAACCTCAAGCTGTTTCTTTTATGTTTCTGTAATATTTTTTAAGCCATATAGAGAGGTAATTAAAAAAAATTCCAGTAATCTGTTGTTTTGTTTGGTTTTTTTTTTCTGAGGATTAAAAACCTGAAGTTTTTTCCCCAGGCTTCAGGTCTTCTACTCAAGTTCTCTGTAAAGTCCTGCCTGAGATTTTTGTGCTTTTGCTTTAGATGAGGATGGAAGTCTTCTTTTTGTTATTAGAACAGATCTGTATTTCCCTGCCATCACTGTTTGAGTCACTTGAGGGATGTAAAACCATCTGGATTTGCAATCAACTAAAACCTAAAGTGAATCAGATTAAACTTCTTTGAATCACCACTCTGAAAGAAACACAAAATTAGAAACAACAATAAAGGGGAAAATAATTTTTTTAAAGGTACAGTTGAAATTCTCTAAGCCGTGGAGATTAATTAGGGTAAAGATTTATAATTACTATTATTTTTAAAGTAAAATATAACACTGTAGACCAAAATCTAATACAGAAACATTGCATTCAGCCTCCTGCTGCTGTGGGACAGAAACTAAGCAAAGAGCATTCAGTGGCAGCACAGCATTGCTGCTCAGGTGCATATGGGGTTTTCAGTATTCACATTACAGAATCACAGAATGGTTTGGCTTGGAAGGGACCTTTAAAGGTCATTTAGTCCAACCCTCTGCAATGTGCAGGGACATCTTCAACTAGATCAGGTTGCTCAGAATTTCATCCAACCTGACCTTGAATGTTTCCAGGGATGGGACATCTGCCACCTCTCTGGGCAACCTGTTTCAATGTTTCACAACCCTCATTTGAAAAAGTTTCTTCCTTATATCTCATCTAAATCTATCCTATTTTAGTTTAAAACCATTGCCCTTGTCCTATCACACTGGTGAGAGCTGTAGAGGCTTTTTTTCTTCTGCTCAAGGAGAAAGGGGAAGCTGGGGGAGGTGTGCGTGCAGGGTGGATTCATGGTAAGAGGAGATGAAGGCCTTGGTGCTCATGAAGGTCTGTGCCTGCTGGGCTGTGTGCTCCTGGGGATGGGGTGACTTCTGTGTGCTGTGCTGGGCATTTACCCAATGATCAAGGAAACTGAGTCAGGACAGCTGAGAGGCTTCATGTGTGCCAGCCTTCCTGGTTAGATACAGCTGTAGAAGTAAAAATACCCTATATTTCCAGCCTGAGGTTAAAATTACCTGGAATATGTGGAGCGGCTGAACTGCATGTGCTTGAAGTTTTACATGGAGAATTTGTGGTTTTGCTAGAATGTGTTTTCTGCGCCAGGTTTTCCTTTCTTTGGGCTCTCAGTTTCCCAGTTTGCTCCTAGCTCACCTAAACACACACTAGCTTCTAGTATCCATGTATTCTCCAGTTTGCCCTTTATTAGCCAGCTCTGTGGTCTGGAACACAGACACTAGAGCAGCGGACGTGTTAAAAGAGGCAAAGTTCATGTGTTCATTGTACACATGCTTAGCCTAAGTTGGAGTATCGGTCACAGTAGGGTTATTCTGATACTTAAGCATGTGCTTGAACATTTTAGTATATTGTAATTTAAATTAGTTGGTAATTATGAATGCTAATATGAGTGGCTGTGTCGTTAGAGGTTCATTATATTGACAGAAAGTGAAAAGCAGTTAGCACATGAACATAATTAAACTGTTGGCTGTGATTTTGACTAGGGTTGGTGTACAATATTTTCCTGCATCTATATCATATTTTGTTTCAGGACAAATCTATATATTGTACCATGCAACCACAAATTGCTGATGGTGGAAGCACCTCTGGAGACTGTTTGGTCCATCCCCTGCTCAGAGCAGGATCAGACACAGCAGGTTGCTCAGGTCCATGTCCTCTCAGGTTTTGAATATCTCCAAAGATGGAGACCCTACAACCTCTCTGGGCAACCTGTTCCAGTGTTTGACCTCCCACACACTATAAAAAGTGGTGAAAAGTGCTGTATACTACAAGTTCTGACTTCCTTGAATCATCATACAATGGCAAAATGGACATAAGTTTAAATACACATATAGACATTTCTCCTTTCACCACAACGTATTGTGTCATTGCAGGAATATGCTGTGAGCTGGTAAACCCCAAAAGTACAAGAAGATGGCTGGATACATAAAGCTATTTAGGTATCTCATACCCACCCAAACTGAGGAGTACACACAGAGCTTCAAAGAAGTGGTTTGAATGACTTGGCCAGGATCAGGGTTGAGCCTGGCCCCCTAGTTCACAGCACCAAAATTCTCATTTTACCCAGTCCATCTTCTCCTTAACTTCTCATGAGATACAAAATAACAGCTTTGGCCTTCCTGAAGCCCCAGGCAGTTTATTCCTCGCAGAATTAAGATATTCAGAATTATTTAAGTGAATACAATGTGGAAGCACCTTTTTTTTCCCCTGCTACTTGCACTGTTCGTTGTGAATCCCACTAGGTATTTCATGAACATATGAAAAATTTGGATCTTTTAAAATGAAAATGTTTACTACTTTAACTGTCTTAGCTATTGTATAAGCATGTGCAGATCTTAGGAAGTGTGATTTTTGTCCTTAAAGAAAAAAAAATCATCCCTGTAAGTTGAATGCTTTTCAAGCATGGAGCTTATCTTTCAGGGAAGCAGAAGTAGCACATACTCCGCATACTTGCAGGCTACAAAATGCAAAAGTAAATAATGCGTAGGGAAATTTTTTTTTTAAAAAACAACCAACCAAAAGTTTAACATCTTCAAACTAAAGCAAACCATTATTTGAAGTACTCATCATGAAATCTCTTCTCTTCAACACCTGCAAAACAGCAGCTCAAATCAGCCCCCTCCAACACTGGACAGACAGAGCCCTATCTGCAGGGTTGGAAAATCGGAGTCTCATCACTATGAAGGTGTCAGCATGGTCAGATACCGCACCATTTCAAAACACTGCTACAGCAGAGCAATGCACTGGCTTATTGCTGTAAAATACCTGTAGCACTTCTGCTGCAAAAGAGGTCAGCGAATCCGTTAAGAGCCAAATATTCCTGCTTTGGGTTAACTCTTCATAGTGGATGGGGGAGCCATATCTCAGATAAGCACTGGATGGCAGTAAATGCACAACAAAACCGAGGCAGACAAAGGCAGTTAAATAGAGCAAGGCAGAGAGAAACTGAAAACTTCAACTGCTTCAATGATCAGTTCTTTACAAATGGCTATTATATAATATAATAAGTAACTGTAGTTTTACTTATTCATTAGAGAGTTTTGTGCATGACTACAATCCATCTGCTTTAAATGGCTTGAGAGTGAAATTAGCTGTCTCAGATGTTATGGGAGTTGCTGAATATCAGGAAGGAGTAGAAACCTTTCTGTTTTCAGGAAAATTGCAAAGCGGATGAACTAAAGATTTTTCTTTGAAAATTTAAATAACTGAATATATTTTCTTATTTGCCGAGGTTTTGCAGATTGATTGCTTTTTTGTATGCATAGGCAAATGAGAGCAGAGTGGTATTTCTGTTGAACTTGATATTGCTTTTTCTTTGAGATTCAGTTTGGCTGATAAAAGTAACAGCATTGCCAAACTCAACACTGTAAGGCATTTTGTTTGATAACACATGACATTCTGTTAGAAAACCCACCACATTTCTGTACACAAGGCAATACAAACCCTTGTCAAAAGGCTCAGAAATCAGCTAACGGATGGATCTCAGAAAGTAATTATATCTGAGAAACCAGTCTCCCAGTGGAGTGTGTTCACCAGGTTTTCACAAAATGCCTGCTTATTTTCCCATTCTCATCAATGTCCCGTCCCACACAACCGGGACGCAAGTACATCCCAGGGGACCTGGCTGCAGAAAGCAGGGGGAGTGGTGATTAAGGGCAGCCCTTTGGCGCTATGTGATGGCACAGCAGTCTGGGCTTCCTGGAATAATCACAAAAATCACAGAATGATGCACCTTTTAATGCTGGGCTGGAAACAGAACTGTGTAGCTGGAATATTTTCATGCAGGTACCAGTGATAGGACTCAAGACTGTATTTCAGCAAGCAATGGCCAAGAAATGGTTTCACGGTGCATAGCTGACTGCTGATGGGCTCCCAGTCTAGCCAAGTGGCTAAAGTGCTAGAGCAATCCTTGGCTGCATGGGAAGAAAATACTAATGAGAGGCGGGAAGAGAAATTATCACTCCATGAGGCATTAGCAAGAGCATTACTGGAACAAACGGACCACTTCTTGCATCCCTAGTTTGAAGAGTGTGCTGATAAATTGGAAAGGATTCAGAAAAAGTACTGCAAGAATGATTTGAAGTCTGGAAAAGCTTAGAGAGTGCCAAGAGCTCAATATAATTTATCCAGAAGAAGCTTAAGTGCCTTGGTCACAGCCTGTAAGTCCCCACCCAGAGAAAAGGTTTCTGAGTCCCTGTAACACAGCAGAGAAAGGCTGGAGATGGGGTGAGAGCAAGGCTGAAGATCTGGGCTGGAGGATAATTACTTTTTCAAAGTCTTTGTACATTATCCATCAGGACCCTGGGCTCAGCCATGCAGGGACAGCCGTGATAGAAATAAATAAGCATTCTGTGGGTGAGTTTCTCCTCTGGTACAGCAGTGGGTACCTGGATGAGCAACTTAAGCCAACAGTTGTTTTAGATGTATTCAAGGATAAATAAGAGCAGATTTTTGTCTGCCCTTCACCAGACAAACTGCAGTGTTCCTAATTTTTCACAGCAATATTAAAACAGAGAACTATGTTGCCATAAAATAAATTTTAGAGTGCTCAGAAACAACATACTGTAGACAACAAGGTCCTTAGGATAAATAGACATTTTTGTGGCAAATATAACAGAGTTCTTTTTATATAAAGAAAACCAGAGATATATCAGATAAAAGCCTTGGTACATAGCTAGATAACACCATATTCAATAAGTTCTCTAAACATCTTGTTCTGTCTGTCAGATCTAATGATGACTGGTGACTAGACACTTCAGTGAGATGCTGCTTTTCTATTTATTTCTCATTTATTCTCCTGAGAAATCTCAAAACATTTCCAATTTGATATAAAGAAGTTTCCCGAAGTCAACTGAACATGCTACAGAAAACAGTTCACTTTCATGGTCAATATGCAGTCTATAAAGAACAATAAGGAGAAAGTACTTTCATTTTGATGATGCTAACCTTGTATGTTTATGCTTTGCTTGGATTTTAATCCCCCTATCATTTGCTCTGAAACTTGCTTTGTGTTGAATCCTTTTGTCACGTCCAAATCTTCACTGAGATAGAATACAAGAATGCCCCTACACTTTGCGTACATGGAGGCCAACATAATCAGCGGCCCTGGAGGTGTGAAATGGAAAAGCCTGCAGTCATGGATGGTGGTCGAGTGCTGTGTAATGGGATCAGTGCTTTCAGCCTGTCCTGTCCCATGCTCACAAAGACAGGCATCCTATTTAAGTAGTCCCTTGGCTGCATCTGCAAATGTCACCAGGGAATTTAACTATTTCTGTCAAAGAGAGTGGGGTGGTAAATCACTGTCGACCTCTAGCATCAAAGTCCCTCGAGCTGGTCAGGCTACTTTTACACTGACAGTGTTGACCTTCTAGACCACCTTCAGATCTATACCTCTCCTATGGACTGCAAATATGTAGATCTGATCACCAGTGTCCAGAATAGATGCCTACAAACCCCAGTCATTATTCTGGCTGTCTGTGGAAAGGTGAAGCTGCCATTCAAGAAGACAGCAAAGGGCCTGTGTTTATCCTGGTAAAACATGAACTGAAAAGGGATACGCTCACTGCAAATACAACATTCAGGAAATGGTCCTTGGGGAGATTCAATCTGAAGGACAACTTAGGTATGGGATATAAGCTGGACTTGAATAAACATAGGCTGGAAATTAGCAGAGGGATCCCAACCTATTAGAAGAATAAGATTTGGGAATAGCATCCTAGCTGAGGAAATGTAATTATATAAATAACTTTAAGGTGGATCTAGATCCATTTATGAAGGTCGTACTGTGTGACTGCTGAGAGGGCAAAGGCTGAACTCCATGAGCAGGGAGGTCCCTGCAACCTTGTGCTTCTTGCTGGCATGACCCGCTTGTCCAGATTGATCCCTGCCCTCTTAAAATCTTGTGCCGAACAGTGGCACTGTCGCTTTTCTGTTCTCTCCCTCCCACACACTGTGTTTATTCACAATGATGATAAGAAGTCTTTAGTCTGTGGTTTCCAGACATTGTGGGTAGAGTTAAAAATAAACCCCAACAACCAAGCAATAGTTTTACAATGAATTTCAGGCCTGCTGTAGTTGTCGGTGGTTTATTGCCAAACTAACTTTTTAGTTTCTAACATCATTAAGTGTTATAATTCTATGATTTAACACTGGGAAATTTGTATGTGTGGACAAGCCAGCTCTGTGCTTTAATGATACTTATGTATATGGAATTTTAATGAAGATTGCCTTTGGTGGGCTATTCATCTAATCAAGAATATGTAAAATGCTTCATTTTCTGTGGAGTCTGAAGAGCAGTGAGAGGCCAGCACTTGTCCTGCCACCATGCAATTAAGGTGCGACATCTTCCATCTGCAATCAAAAGGGGAAATGGGGACAGACCCATGCAGCTGGGTGAGCCTGGGGAGCTGGAGGCAGAGGCTTGGGAAAGCTGCTGTGATCTGAGGGTCAGGAAAGGCTCGTAGGGCTTCAGGTGTGCTGCTCTGAGAGGACCAAAGGATGCTGAGCCTCAAAAGTCTCTGGAATAGAGTTTCTTTACATGTCATATACAGAAATCCAGCTTACTGGAGTATGTTGCTAATTCCCCCTTCCACTCCCTCCACCTCTAGTCCTAAATAAAAGAAAGTAATTTCATAATGACATTCACAAGGTCCTCAGCTCTTTGCTAATAAATCAATGACTCTGTAGATTTTCCTAGTTCTGGCAGCAGCCTGCTCATGTCAGTGCCTTCATGGAGCCCTGGTCTCAGGGACCCTGTCCTGGGTGGCAGGCAGGGCTGTGGGTCTGAAGGATGCTGGCATCAGAAGGTCCTTTCGCCAGCCATCCCTCCAGAGGAGCAGAGAACCCATTTTCCCCAGGCAGAGAGCTGTGGTTGCTCCTGCCTCCCTCCACTCCGAATTCCTTGTGACAGTTTAGCGGCCACATCAGCTCCCTGCTGAATCAAAAGGCCTCGGTGGCTTCTTGCAGGGACTCTTCTGTCTCATTTCTGCAGAGATGGCCATCTTCTCTGCCTCCACAGCTCCGTCCCACCCATTACACCCACCTGCTTTCTTGGCTATCCGTTCCCCACACATTCGTGTGAGGGCTGATGCCTTTGCCTTCGCACTGATACACTGAGGTTTTTTTTCACAGATGCACAATACACATTATTTTTAATAGATCTGAGGCTACCCAGTCCTAAGGAAGCTTTAAAGACCTTCATCTGAGAAGAAAGCTCCTTCAGCCAGAAGTACATGAAAGCACCTGCCAAGTCCCTTTCCTGTGTCTCTCTCTGCTTTCTCCTGGTTTCAAGTACACTTTAAGTGTAGAGTTGCAGGCAGGGAATGTAAAAGGAGAAAATATTGGCACTAAATACTTATTTAGCTTGAATAATATGTTTTCATAGCATTTTCTGGCAGTTACTTGAAGGCTGACATATAGAAAAAAACCCTGAATTTTGTTAACTCCTTGTGTTAAATTTTTCTACAAATCTGAAATCTGGTGTCTTTATCGTTCAGGATGCCAAACCCCCACTTTCACTTCCTGGGGGATCTGAAACTTCCCAGTACCTTGCAGGGGGAGCTCTTATTGCCAAAGTTGCATGGAAACGATCATATCACAGAAAAGCTGGAGCTGAGGGATCCAGCAGACAAGTACCTTGTTATCTCTGAGTTGTTTTTAAGCTGTGACAGGTGGTTCATTGTCAGGTTGTCTGTTGGGTTTGGCGCTGAAGGAGTTAATAGTGGCACCCCTCCATGGCTGTGGCAGAGGGCTGAAAAACACACTTTATAGCGTAACAGTGCCTTGCCCCCTGAGCAGCATTTTGAGATCAATCATATTTCTGTTTAAAATTCACATCCTTACCTCAACAATATGCAATGCCTCCATCTCCACTGAAATCCTGGTGTTGGACAGCATTCGCATTGCATGAGGACGAAATGCAGGAGATGCATTTTCCCCTGTAAAAAACAGGGGCCAGCTCCTCCTGCAGCTGCCAAGGGCTCCCTGCTGCTGTTTGCTCATTCAGTACCACAGCTCGGCTTAAAATGTTTTTAAACAGCAGCTCTTCAGCCTGTTGCTCTCTCAAAACGTCTTTAAGGAATATGACCTTGCAGCAGGTAATGGGTCTGTGTGAAAGACCTGCAGGCAGGTACAAAACTCACTGCAGCATGACTGCCGCTTTCCCAACAGCATTTGCACACCCTGTGAGTGTCTGTGGTTGCTGAAGGGATGAACGAAGGAGGGGTCTGAGACCATACCTTTCTCCTCACATGGAAAAGAGCAACTGGGTTACCCTTTTTCCCCTATGTACAGGTCTTTTTTTTAATATATGCATTTAAAAAAATAGCAAAGAAACCTGGAGGATTGTTTTATTGACATGGCACTATTTGACTGTCTCCTTTTTTACCAGTAGGAAGTAAAGGAAGAGCTCTTCAGGCCGCCCATCTCAAGAGGTTGGTTTAACATTGGGAAGATGCCCTTGCCTGGAGAGGGCCCTCTCCCTGCACCAGCCAGAGCCAGGTTCCCCGACAGCATCTCCCACCTGGAGGCTGCTCTCACGGGCTTAGCTCTGGTCCTTGCCCTGGTAGGCTCCTGGTGAAGGAAGGTGGTGAGAAGAAGCCCAGGACAGCTCAGGCACACCAGGACAGGTGGTGGGGAAGCCCCTGTGAGAGCTAGCAGCTGTGGGAGGCTGATGGGACCTGCTGGTGAGCTTGGTCATGTCTCTTCTCCTTTCAGGAGAACACAAAGAATGACAGTAATGTCCTTTTGTGGGAGTGCTTTGAAATCTACAGATGAAAAGCCACTACACAGAGGCTAAGTACCATTATTGCTATTTCTATTCACACAGTATATGCCTGAAGCACTCTCCTGTTTCTGCTCTCATTTTTAACACAAATAGGAAGAAAAAAATACATCTAGGAGGATGGCCAGCCTATGATGAGCTGTTTTATATGAAATTATGGTTGTTTGAACAAGGTTATGTTTTCCTGGGACCTGCTCAAGGCCCTGGGATCAGCCACAATTTGTGCCCACCTGATGAGTCCTCACCTGTGTCCCCAGGGCAGCAGGGTGCCTCTCCCCTGGTCTCCAGGCAGACTGGGGAGGAGACAGTGCTTTTCTCTTTCATTAAGCTGTTGGTTTGAGAGGGGATTTCTATTAAAATGTAGTTGGTGATGGGTAAGACTGAATAAGACATTGGACCAGACTTAGATGTTAGTTATATCAGAGTAAAGCTAAAGAAATAGCTTGGACCTTAGTGGTGTTGTAGCATGTGGCTGAGACACTAAACGGGTAAGAAACCCCCATAGCTGGGTTTTGTTGCAGTGGTTGTCACTGCTCATAGCAACATGGATTTGCACTGTTTTGATGTAAATTTGAATGCTTTTAAGTAAAGATCCTGAGCCACACATTTGCGGTCAACCCCAGAGCTGTCGCATGTTGTGAGCAACACCTGCACAGCATCCCTTCGCCCCCCAGGGGAAGCATTTTCATGCAGCTTTGCTGTGCTGTACTGCCATGAGGAATGGCAGCAGTTCCCAGAAAAGGCCAGGCCTGCAGAACAAGCAGGGGAGAAAAACAGGCCAGAGCTGGGTAATCAGCAGTAATGAGCCAGGAGGATGCTTGCCTTGCATTTACCTGACTGTCCAGCAAATGCTGCAGAGGAAAAGGCTTTAAAGGCTGCTAGATGGAGAGAAACTAGGCTTTCTAAAACTGATAGGCAAATACAAGCTAATGCCTACTGAGAAAAGCTGCTTATATGAGGATGAATATGGTATCACGTATAACAAGGAATTATTGGGTTTATTTTAAGCTGATTTAGTATAAAATAATTTCTGAGCTCCTGAGGAACTACATAAACATTTTTCATAGTATTTTACAGCAACAGCAAAAGATGTGGGTTTTTAAAAGGCTTAAAAGTTGTCTCCAGATCCCACTCGTTTTGTGTATCTGCTGGGCAGCTAACACACTTCAGCTTTTTGACAATCCTAGTCCAAATGGGAATCACTAATAACAAAGTTACTCTTAAAATAAGTGACTGTGGAATATTTTAACTGTGTTCAATTGGATTCACCTAATAACACTGGCAGCCTTTGTTCTCCTCACCAAGAAGGGAGAGAGACAAGAAGAGGTTACTCCAAGGTTCTGGATGTCTGTAATGCCAAGTGGCTACATCTGAACTGACTGATCCCAGCCAACAGAAGCCATTGAAGGTGTTTTGGATGTTTGGCATACCCTGAAGCATCTCCCACAGGTGGCATTGCCATGGCCAGGTGAAATGGGGAGATTGTCTCTGTGACCCTGCAAAGAGCATCTCCAGGTGGTGGAGAACACAGCTTCTTTGAAATGGCTCATCCTGCTACAGGGGCTATCCTGCTGGGACATTCGGGCTCTTTGGTCATGCTGGGGGAGAGGGTCATGTGCTGAGCCTCGTAGGAGGGTATGAGGTCCAAAAAGCCACCCTGAGGTGGCCAAGGATATTTTCTGGTCTCCCAAGCTCCTTTCCCGGCTGTGAAGTAGAAAATGCCATACTGACACTGTGCTGTGAAGCCTGTGGGGCTACATACAGATTTTTAAAAGTTTGGGGCAGCCAATTCCCAAAAAGAGGCTGGTTCTCTGACTTTTACCACTGGCAGTCCCAAGGTTATTACAAATGCGGAAATTAACACCTTTGTCTTTATAGTCTGTGAAAAACCTGATGGAGTTATTTTTGTAAATGAGTTGCATATTTTTATGGGCTTAACCTTTTATCCTGAAACTTCTCAGAACTGTTTTATTAATGCTCAGGAGATCTGAAGTACAGATTGCTCAGCTTAAATAGTGTAGGAAATTTAAATTACAGTTAAGACTTGGCAGGAAAATTAACCTGAGCCACAGCTGCAGCTTGGAACAAGTGGCTGGTGGGTTAGGGACCTGCCACTGGCCATCCTCCTGGACCACCTCTATTCTGTACACTCAGGCATCAGTGAGGGATGATGCAGGGGTAGACGGACCTGAACTGCTGTCACCAAGCTGTGTCTGAGATCCCCCTGTCTCATGTGCTGCTTTTCAATGGGCTGGGCTCGGGGCCACACCAGGGCTGTGAGAGCCCCAAATCCTTCCTGGGCTTTCCCATGTGCTGCATCCCTGATTCCTCAATGAGGACACTGTGCAAGTCCTTATTCCCATGGAGCTGAGAAGGGCACTGGGATCCAGCACCAGGCTGAATTTTGAGAGGCAGAAGCTGGTTTTGCTCTGAAAGGGAAACTCTTCCTCCATTAAAAGGTGCAACACCAAGAGAACAAATTAAATCAGAGACATCCCAGTCTCACTTGATAAATTAGAGGTGACCTCTAACTTTCAAGTTTTTCACCTGGTTCTTCAAATGCCATGCTAAAACTATAATTGATATTTGCTTTTAGAAACCCACAAAAGTTCACCTTGCTCTCATTCTCAAGCAAAGAGAATGAGAAGTTTGGGGAAAAAAATCCTTAATTGTCTCAAAAAGGATAGGCAGAAGGGTAAAACCAGCAGTATAGGCTTCTATATCTTGGGTGTGGGAGAAGAGGCAGAGAGCAGCTGTGTGGCTGAGAGGAACAAGGGACACGCAGTGGCAGGGGACAGGGAGCTATCACACGCAAGACTGGGCAACAGATGGTGATCAGCACCTCTCCCTCTGTGAATAGTGGACAAGTGTATGGGAGATGGACTGAGCCCAGGAGGAAAGGGTGAACAGAGACAGCCAAAGGACGCCTATGAAGCCAGAAGCATATAGGAGAGGATTTCAGAACACTCCAGAAAAGGTAAGCTAGAGGGTTGTGGCATGAAAGCAAAAAATGGATTCTCTTTCTTTCTTCATGGGGATGTAGAAAATTACTGAGCATCTTTTGAAGCATGCAAAATTAAAATGTGTTATGGTTTAAGGGTTACCAGCCTGAAAGGGAAGGATAGGTGGTGTCTGTAGGACCCTGGAGGGTCAGAGATCAGTACTGTTCCCTCCCCTTTCAGGCCACAGTCTATTAAAAAATGAGGTTCTCACGGGCTTTTCCTGGCTTTCCT
>NW_010182704.1:0-208 GCF_000695765.1 Mesitornis unicolor
CAGTCCAATAGAGTCTCTTTATTTATCCAAACAATTAAATAGTAGTATTTCTTTTTGTTGTTTTTTAAAGAGAAGTGGTTAAAAGCCAGCTGGCCCCCTGTCCCGCGGGGCGGATCCGCTGCAGGGCGGGCGCAGGGGACATTTATATTACCATTTATAAATAGAAAAATAAAACTCTCAAGAAGGGCAGGTTAGCAGTTAGCACGGT
>NW_010182704.1:305-617 GCF_000695765.1 Mesitornis unicolor
CTGGCTATGGGGCTGATTCAGCATTCCCCCACCTTGGGCTGGATTTGGCCCTGGGGTTGGGGCCAGCAGTGCCCGGCTTTGGCTCAACAGGTGGCAACCCCAACCACAGCCAAGGGTTAATAAAGCAATAAATACTGGGGAGGGGGATGGAGGTGTGCACGGAGACCTGGCAGTGCTGTAGGGGGGAACTAGGACATGGGAAAGGGCTGAGCCCAGGTCTCTGGACCACCCCGTGACTCCCCGTCCCCACCACCCCATGCCCAATGGCAGCGCTGAGCTGAGGAACCCCGTCCTCCCCAGCACCCACCAGTC
>NW_010182705.1:0-3167 GCF_000695765.1 Mesitornis unicolor
CCATATCCCTTTTCAGTCCACTGAGCAGTTTCAGCAAAGCAGCCTCTTTTCATAGCCCCTGGGTAGTCATCCTCTCCCTCTGTCTTGACTCCGAGACACAAACTCTCTCTGTAGACGTTCTCCTCAGACCTTCTCTTTGGTAGCAGTCAGCTTAATTCAGCATCCCAAGGACTGAGAAACTGCCTCCTCAGGGGTGAGGGGAAACAGAGGAGAAAAAAAGAATTTGTCTTTAGATGACAGCTGAATTTAGAAATGTTCAGGCCATGTTTTTGTTGTTGTAATTCTGTGAAACAGGGGTGAAGAGGGAAAATATGATCCTTCTTGATGACTGATTTAATGAAAATCAGTCCTGGCAGCATCTATAGCTCATCAGATGGGTTACAGAAAATCAGGGTAGTTGCTCTGTTTGTAAATAGGAAATAAATCTGTTTTATATGTGGAAAGGACTGGGGACAAAAAAAAAAAACAAACCCAAACTTGAGTTAATAACAGACCCTTTTCCTACTTCATAAGCATTACCATGGCAAAGTGGGCTTGTGCTCTGAGCTTGGGAAGGGTTAATTTTCACAGAAACAGGAACTTTGACAGTGTAGCACTGCAGCAGCTGATTTTTATCTGCTTGTCCTTTGCTCTGAAGGAGGCCAGAAAAAAATCCCCAACCCTAGTTTATACCTCAGAAGAGGCTTATTAAATGAAATATTCTAACTGATGACAGTCCCGTCCTCCAGGAGAGACATGTTTCTGTACTAAATATGCAAAAGCTTTTAGGGTTGCAATTACCTGGCAGACTAGAAGAAAAAAAAAAGATAATACAGGCATTTTGTTGTTGAGTTATCTGTGATTCTGCATTAGCAGCCTAGGTCCCTAGCTGAAAGACAGAAGGGGCAGCCAAAATGAAATATATGACAGAAAGCAGCAATGAAAGAGAAAAATGGTTCATTCTCAGTGACAAACAAGGAATATTTTTGTGGCAGTCTCTGGGGAGGAAAAGCCTTGATAAAATTTGCTTTATATTTTAAATGTTATTCCTGCCCGGTCTGAAGTTGCAGCTTCTTAGGTAATAAGTTCTGTCTAATTCCTCCCTTGTTTTCTATGCCTGAATTGGCGGGAGAAAGGGAAAAAGGGTAGCAGCTCACTGGGAAAAAAAATGAGAAGAAGAAAGATCTCGTTGGGTTGAATTACATCAGCAGGGGGCTGCTGATGAAGCTAAATTCCAGTCATGAGGAAAATTTAGATTCTTCTTCATTTTCTGATGGGGAAAAATACAGCACAGAGTAAAGACCCATTCCACTCCAAAGAGAAGGAGCTTTCATGCTAGGGGAAACACAGGGCTTTATAAAGATTTCATGTGTCTTCCATTTAATTTACACTTGTTTTGCTTGCTGGAGTATAAAAGACACGGGGATGATTTTAAGAAATGGCACATTTAAGCTGAACGAGAAGGAAAAGCTTCCTCGGAGTAAAACCTCTCAGACTCTAAGCAGGCATGCCAAAGAAGTGACAGAAGCCCTGTGCCCCGTGCATTTGCGAAAAGACAAGGCAGAGCACTGGGGAATATAATATAGAGGTCGGCTCTCAGCTGGAGGTTTTTTATAACATGCTTTTGGGAGCAAATTCCCAAGTTGTCCCCATATTTTATTAACAGCTTGCTTTTTCTTTTCCCTCTCTTTTGTTTGTTTTTTTTTGTTTTGTTTAACACTACTCTCAAGAATGTGATGGCCAAATCCTTTCAAGTGAGCAAAGCTATGTGGTAACCTGCTCATTCTCAGGGCAATGTAAGGCCTTTCCTCTTCCTATAAATGATAGGCCTATGTTCTTCTCCCAGAGATGGAAGACAGAAGTGCCTTTGAACAAACTCCATGCTCATTCTTGACCCAAATCTGCATAGCCCAGCATAAGCTAAGACAGTCCCAGGGGTGCTTGCAGACTTTATGTGAGCAATTTGTCGTTGCTGCCGTGTAATGTGGTGTGAAGAGGATCCCTCAGCCCCGTTTCTTGTCAGGGGAATGGACTTGGTATAGTGCTGCTGGTGCAGCTCGGGGGCCCTCGCCAGGCACCCCAACATCAGGACCTCTCTGTCCCACCATGGATATTTCTGGTAGGCTAAGCCACTGCACTCCATAAGGATCTAGAGGGAGAAAAATCTAGGTATTTTCTTCCTCGCTCCTACTGTAGAGGGGCCCAAGAGAGGCAGGACATGCCAGGCTGAGGTGGTTCTGTGCAGGAATTCGCCCTCGCTTCCAAGAGTCCCCATCTCTGGTGCCCGCCCCAGGCCTGTACCTCTGGCGAAGGGCAGAGGATGAGCACCAGACAGAGCCTGGTTGGGAAGAGTGTGGGAGGGGTGGGGGACAGGCACACCATGGGCCCTGCCACGACAGCAAAATGACAAAGGACATCACAGCTGTTGTGAGAGCTTAAAGCTCCTGGCCCAGAGTCCTTTGCTGAAGGGGAATGGCCCCAGAGCAGACTGGGAACCAGAGGTAGGATCCTCTTGCCCACCCAGCCATCACTGGCACATGGTCATCTGCCCTGGCCCTGACAGCTGCACAGCTCTGGAGCTCCCTGTCAGCGCTGGTGGGACATTCAGGGGCTCTCCCACCCTATCCTGATTTTGTCAGCTGCTCCTTGCGCTGCTGCCCTAGCCAAGTCAGAGATCAGTGCTGTGGTCAGTGGTGCCATCTAAAAGGGGGAGTGCTGTCAAGAGGATCAAACTCCTTCATCCCACTCATCTTCAGCCTGTAAACTCACTGTGGTGCAAAGTGTTTTTTATGTAGCATCCTTAGCATGTCCTGCATGTGTAGGACCTGACTAGTGACCACTTGAGTACTCCCCCTTGTAAGGGACAGTAATCCCAGCCTGCCGCCCAGTCACCATCATCCTTATGCTAGAAATGTGGCCCAGTTCACAGAGCAACAGATAAAAAAAGCTGCAACAACCACTGCATCATGGAGTATGTTCATGGGATTTTCTTTTTCCTTTTTTATGCTGTAGTTTGAAGGGGAGATGATTGAGATTAGGCTTTGTGATCTCCATTTTGCAGGAGGTCAGAGGGATGAGTGACCAGAGAGATCTCCTGTGGGTTGATAATCCATGTGTGGACAGCTTCCCAGGAAAACCCCCATCCTGAGAAATGCAGAGCTCAGGCTGCAACAGATCCGCCCCCCCCC
>NW_010182705.1:3194-41737 GCF_000695765.1 Mesitornis unicolor
CCAGGTGGAAGAGGGGTTACCACCCTCTGGGAGAGGGGGTGGTTGGGATGGCAGGCAAAGCTATGATCCTCTCTTGCTGGAGCCAGAGCGGGTCCCTCGCATGGGGTGCTGTCAGCTGCCAATAGGGAGTGTGTGGTGAGGCCATGTGCAGGTGTGTTTTTCAACTGGCTGTACGTGCTTAGCTGGGTGAGTGTGGGTCCTGAGGGGTGCACAGGACTAAACTGGATCTGTCTTACCTCATGTGGACATCACACCATTACGGATATCAGTCCTCTAGCGATGCTGACGGGGAGCCAAAGCAAGGTAGATTCCTGAGCAGTGTCATGATCTCTTCCCCACTGCGTGACTCAGAGCATGCGTCATTCTGGCCAAAACTACCCTTTAAATGAGGCAGTACTAATGGCAGCAGGGATAGGCTGTGCTTCTTAGTTTACTCAGTGAATTGGCATCTGTTACATCCTTGTATAACAGTGTTAGTGCACTTACATTTCAAAATCTTCTGCCGTTCTGGACTAGCAAAAACATCTCTATCTCAGACTTGACGGCTTTTGCAGCTATGGGAGCCTCATTGCTCTGCCAGTCTGTTTCAATCCTACCTACAACATGCACTGCTTTACTGACTCTGCCTCTCCAAGGTAAAGAGCAGGATAGGTAGATGGTTTGAGGAGGAATGTTTCTTCTAGGGACTGGACCGAAACCACCAAGTTCATTGCTGAAGTCTGAGCTTGGTTTCACTTAGTGATGGGCATGCCTGGTAGGACTGCAGACTTGCAAAACAGGTAATGTATTGCAGGAGACTTTGTGGAGGAAAGCAGACTTCAAACTGTACAAATTTAAGCAGTTCTTAATTTCTTTCCCAAGGACATTGGGAGTTTGGAGTTGTTTTTTTTCAGGACCAAACTTCAGCAGAATTACTCTTTGCAAAACCAACAAGAGGATCAATTGAGTCTCAGTTTCATTGTATCCAGACCGCCAAGCCTTGGAAGGGAACAGACATCCAGCTGAAAGCTTTTGGCTTTGTCCCATCTGTGTGATAGTCAGGCCAGGTTAGTTTTGGTTTCACAAAACTCTAAGAAAGACAGTTCTTCGCCAAATTCCTTTGTGTATAAATGACCCCAGAGGAGGCATGGTAAACCAGCTTTGTGCCTGTGTGCATCCAGCAGAAGATACACACTGTATATTCCAAAGTTAACTCCCTTTCTGGGGTCTAATTTAAAACAGAAAAGCTTATATTTTAGCCTAAACAGTCTCTTCAGACCTGAGTCTCCCTAGGGTTTTCTCCACTGAAACCTTCTTACCATTTCCTTAGGTGCTTTTTATTTTGCTCTGAGCAGACATGCCAGCTCCTCCTTTATCTTTTCAAAGTCAGGGATCTGCCCCTTTCCCCGTGATGCTGCAGCATCTCCCTGCCTGGCTCCAGGACGTGATGCTGGCCTTGCTCTGAGAGGAGCTCTGTGTCCCTGCACAGAGTTGGAAAGGCCATCACAGGAGGGCTTTGTGTATTTATTAACCACGTGTATAACATATTCCCAGTTATGGGCCTCTGGGCCCAGGCATATTTGGAACAAGGTGCTGCTTGCAAGGAGCCTGACAGGGAGTCTTTCCCCACCAAAGAGAAGTCATCAGTAGCCCAAGGAGCCCAAGTCTTATGCTGCTTCCTTTTGGCTCATCCATGTCTGAGTGGTGGAAAATCAAGTATCTCAACTGAGTGCTGGGCCAGTCCCTTCTGTCCTCTGTCACAAAACAGCTCCTATACAGCAAAGATGGGGGGCTGACAGTAATTATTCCTCCTGCAGCTTTGAATTTTGTTGTGGTGGCTGGAAAGGAAGGAACCTGTGTGTCCACAGGCAGGGCTCAATCCATTAGGGTTGCTGTAGATGAGAGACTAGTATGTGAAAGGCAGCCAGAAGCAGGTACCATGGTGGGAGCCCTGTTTTTCCATCACCTGGTGCCACCCCACGGGTGAGGGACTCTGGTCCTCACCAGTCAGCTGGAGCCGCAAAACCTCTGCCATAGTCCAGCGAGGTAAAACACCACAGGGAACCAGTTGACAAAGTGTCACTAAGCACAGATTATGAATAATAATAATAATAATTAAATAAAAATATTTTTGGCTGCCACACTCACTGTTAATTGTTGGAACAACCAGAGACCCTAAGAACACCCTGAAATCTGGGCTTTGGGCCACCTGTTAACCATACCCTGTCATTTCCACATTTCTTTTCCTTTGTTCATCACTGTTAGAGATACTTGTGTGGAAAAGAGTGTTTGTTTCTTAGGAGTTCCTTATTTCCAGCTGTTTCTCTTCCCCACTTGAAGTTACAGCCTCCTGTTAGCAAGTGTAGCATTGCCAGTGTTACCAAAGCAAGAAGCAGGATGATGGTCCAGGTGAGAGGATGAGCACCAGGAGTGAGTGACCTGCTAAGCAAAGGTCCTTCTTTTAGGAAGATGGCAGCTGGTGTCCTGACCACGCTGGGGCAGCTCACCTCACCCTTCTCCACATCAGCTCTGGAGTGACATGATTTTGGAGGACAGCACTCCTCCTTTCCCCTCCACCCCCTCTCCCTCATAACTTTCCCACTTAAGCACACCTTCCCTCCGTGGGCATTCACACCACCCAGTGCCACACAGTCCCAGACCTCAGGCTGACCTCCCCAAAAGCAGTGCTTTCTGATTTGGAAACAAATGCATTTCAAATGCAGCTGAGCTGGAGTTCCCACATGCTTTCAAGAGGGCTTGCAGAGAGGAAGCAGCATGCAAATACCCTCCATTACCTGTCTGCATACTGCTACCTGAAGTAATTTAGGTAATTCTGACATAAACATCCATGAACTTTTATTTTTTTAAAGCTTAAACTAATCTCCTAAACTAATCTCTGCCTTATCTACACTCGCTGCCAGAGTCATTTCAGTAATGCCAGGAGGATGAGTGACAGGCTTGGAAGTCCCAGTCTCGCGACTTGCAGGTTGGCCACAGGTGTTCTTGTGTTTAGGGTTTTTTTGGTGTTTCATTTTCCACTTGCTAGCATCTCTCTCACATGATCACCAGAACAAGCCTGTCACAGGATTTCCTGCTGCCTATTTTTTCTTCTCTCAAGCCTTATAAGCACAGTAAGTCGCTTTAAGGCTGCAGCCTGGTGAAATGATGTGAAAAATCAAGGTCACTGCCGTATGTACTGTACCATGGCAGGTCTGAAACAGCTACAAACGGCTAACTTGTTTTACTTAAAAAGAGCTATTTACCTAAGAGAAATCAAAACCCTCCTATTGCAGCTATTGGCTGTAGCACTTGAGACTCCATCTCTGTAGTACATAAAAGACACTCTGTCTTTTGGTAAAGGTACCTGTGCTCAGAGCACTGTCTGGGAAATAATCTATCTCAGTATGGTCACAAGCAGTTGCTTCTGCAGTGATGCTTGTGAGTGACGGTACAATTAGCGGGGCTAAAACAAGGGCTGGATGCAATCAAGGTCCAATCTTTGCATGTATCTGAGAGACAAAGTTTTGTCTCTGCTCCTGGTTGCTTACTTCTCTGGTTTTATGTTTGCTCTCCTTTCTCTCCTCCCACTCACATTGCTTCTTCGCCAAGCACAAAGGCAGCAGAGCAGGGGAAAGGGTGATCTTTTTTTCAGCCCCGACAACAGAACAGCAGGAGGTGCTCATAGGAACAGCGGTGTGGTGACCCACGGATGTTACTTCAGCAATAGGTGATCAGTGAAGGAGAAGGCACTGCAGTCACACCTGGAGTGTGATTTTTTCCGTGTCCCTCTCTGCTTATTTCAACTCATTTATGGGTCAGGCAGTAGCTGGCTAGTGACAGGAGTGGCTGCTGAGGAGCTGAACAAGGTGTGGGGCTGCTGGTGTGAGATCATTGCTCCAAGTGCGAAAATAAGAAGAATTACGAGCAGTGAGATTCATCATCCGCACTTCTGAATATGAAAAAGCAGCATTAGCAACACAGTTTGCACAGGATTTCAGGGATGCTTTGCTCAAGTAGCATGCATTTAAATCCCATCAGGTTTTTGCCGCCTCCTGTACATTTGCTCACTGCAGGAAAGAGATTTAAGTGTAACATGGAGGAAGCTTTACTGCGTACGTCTGTGCATTCATTAGGTTCACGTGTTTTAGGCCCCAGCACAGTGGGGCTGAAAAGCTGTATTACTCTGAAGAGCATTTTCTGATTGAAAAGTGTTTCTGCACTGCTGCTTATTGGCAATGAGGTTAGAAAAGTGACTGACGTTAGTTTATAAACAGATGAGTCATTACCAGAAGAGAGAAATTACCTGCAGATGCTGCGTTTAGTATGGGATTATACATCCCCCAGCTTCAGACCCCTGAATGCTGTGATTTCAGTCCCTGAAGTTTCTGTCTTAACGCAAGCCAGTTGCTCCACTGATGCTTCAAATTACCCTAAGCTAATGTAAAGGCATCTAATTCTCAGATGGGGACTCAGTAGCTGCCTCCTCCTCCTCCAGGTCATGCTCGGGGAAAGGAGCAACTCTCAAGCAGTTGAGAGTGGTTATCTTGCTTGAAAAACACTAATCTTGTGGCCTGACTTAAGCTGAGTTAGAGCCACAGCTGTTACCTGTTTAAGGAGGAAGGTCAAGGAAATGTCCTTTGCCTTTCAGGCCAGGTCATACAATGGTTATTCTGTGGTGCCTTACAAGGGAAAGAAAAAGGCAGAAGAGAGGCACGCATGTATGTACTGTGAGAAATTTTCGGTTTTAAGAGGAATAAATAGAAGGGAAGTGGCTCTAGGAACCTGGAGAGGGGAAGGACAGAGGAGAAATCCTCTTAGAGGCGATGGCTATGTAGAGGTTGCGGTTCCCTGTATAAGGAAAGATGTCAGAGGAAAGAATATGAGATTTCACCCTTTTGGCTATCTGGAGGCTTCAAAAGCAGAAATAGCTGATTTCCAAACAGGACAGCATGCTTCTCCCTGCAATGGGCTGGAAAGTAAGCTGTGAGTCCCTGAGTGGCAGCTTGGCCTTCCCCTTCTTGAGGGACAGAACTAATCACAGACGTTGCTTTACTTGCACAAACGCAAATTATTTTCTGCTGACAGATTTTGCCTTTATTTTGCTGTGACTACATGGGATGGGTGCTTGGGTGCACCTTCAGGTTCTGTCCCCTTCATCCCTGCATCTGCCAGTTTGCATTAGCCAGGGCGTAGCAGACTTTACCTGCTACTAAACCTCCTGTCTGTCTCCAAAGGCTTGGAGGTCAAAGGCAGGGTAGATACGTGGGATTTGGCCTGAATCTGATGGATTTGGCCTGAGTCTGCTGGAAGTGACTCCGAATCAAAAACCTCTACAGTTCAAAGACTTGGCTTAACTCTTTGTTGTTACTTTTCTTTTTGCCAACCGCTGCAGTTTCTAGCTGGTTTGAAGCAGAAGCTCTCCAGCATGAGCGTAGTACCCCCAGCCCGATGAGACATGAAAAGTGCTGAAAGTTTTATCGTGCCATCACTGAACTTCTGCCTTTGCAGGAGGATTGGGATGGTTTTCAGATCACTCTGGTGACTTGTGCAGCTCCTGAGCCCAGGAAGCTCACAGGCTGAAGCCTTCAGAGAAGGAGGAGACTCATCTGCTCCAGCAGCTGATGCTTATGCTCGCATAGAGGCAGATAAGAAGTTAGCAATGTTTCAGTTATCTTGACAACAGGAGGAGCAGTACTGCAATGAGCTATGTTCTAACTGCTGGTTGTGTGATTAGATCACTTGTGGTAATACTGCTGAGCAGCACCATGTTTTCTCCCCCCTCGCTTCCAGCCTAACTGTAAGGTGTCTGTCGCTGTTTACCTTACGCCGTGCTCCTTGGATGCTGCGTTTTCCGAAGCGAGTCTGTGTTTACAGCACCTCATGCACAAAGATCATTGTGGCTGAGGCCCTTCAACAAAAGCGTAATAACAGGGGATATAATGGCACACGTGACCTTGGGGGCTAGCACGCATGTTAATGTGACAGATGGCGTCAGGAGGAAAGCTGATGGCCTTTTTCGGATCCACTGTGGTAAGAATTCATGTTTCAACTAGTTGCTTCCATGCAGAGCTGAGCACTCAGAAGGAAGGCCAGAGTGGTGGACTGGAAGGAGTAACCGATGGCTTAAAAAAAAGTTTCAGTTTATTTTGGCTAAGAGTATTTGGCTTGCCAGTGGGAGACTGCAAGCAGAGAATTATCATCCAAGAGGAAAATGGGAGTAGATCATTGACGCTCTCAACAATATTAAGAGGAACAGATGAAATCTTAAAAGGTAAACAGGTTCAGCTGAGCATAGCTGGATTTCCTCGTTACTGTACTAAAAAAGTTAATGATTAAATACTGCCAGTTGATTTCAGCAGGTAAAAGGAAGTAATGGTAAAGGCCTGTATCAAAAATAAAAGCTTATCTAAGCGATTGCATCCCCGTAGTTGTCAAAAATACAACTTCCACCATTTTTAGCCACTTAAATTAATGGACTGGATTCTGAAGGGTTGCATGAACTAAAGCAGAAGATACCATGTTGTTATTTCTGGAAATGCTTTTCTGGAGATTCGTTTGGTAACCTGTCTCCTCTTGGCAGGTACACATGGGACCAGGGAAGGGAAAGGCAGCATGGGCTGGGTTCTACTTAGCAATGTTGAGATGTGGTGGCTCCAAACATATTCCTTTTTAAGTGAGGTCAAAATATAGCTTGATGTGTAAGATATACAATGAATGAGAGAGAGAAAGGCACGTTAACTGGGTTGGAAGATAACATTCTGCCTTTTGAATGGGTTCTTGTTATTGTCACCGATGCCGCTTTCAGTGAAAAAATCATGTTGAAATTATTCTTTTTCCTCTGTTGTTTAGCTCTTGTTCTCAGCTTTGTTATGGCCACAAAGAGATGATAAAAATGGATTGGCATGAAGTTGGGTTTCCTGTATCATTTAGAGTTATGTTTTCAGCCCTTAGCACTTTGATAGGGTCTGTTCTTCATTTTGAAAATAGCAGTAAAAGAGCAAAGAACATAAGAAAACACAATTCTCTCTCTTTTTTTGTTTAATGAAATTGTCAGTGCTAGTCTGAACTTAGCCGCTGATCTGTATGAAGTCTCTGAACTCTGCTGCTGGAAGAAAGCAGATTAAAAAAAGAGATAAGATATCCATGTGCCTGGCTAGAAGGTAATAGAAAGCCCCCAAAGTCTTGCTTGTTTTTAATCTGTATACTTACATCTACATAAATCGTTTGGGAATAAACTTGTACAGTGGATTTAAAGAATTACCTTCCAGCACCAGTACCTATAATCTAGCAAGAGAAACTAAGCTTAAGCTTATGTGAATGGCCCTCTTGGCTTCCAGAAACATGGGTAACATTAAAGCATGTGTTGAATTCCTACACTAAAATGAGGAATGGTGGTAACAGGTATGAAGCGCTGCAGTGTATTTGCTGTTCCTGTCTGGTTATCGGTGCCATTGGGCATGAATGCGGAGGTAACGAAAGGATCGATCTGTGGCACTTTGGCAGCTGGGTGTCAAGACACAGTTGACAGCCCCCCCCCAGTTTTGGTGGGAAGTGGCCTGTCACACAGACCATGAACAAGCCTGAGCCTTCAGCCTCCCCATCAGTGAGAGGTGAAGAATTGCCAGCCACATCTTCCCGGCTGCTTGAGATGCACAGCAGTGCCTGTCCTACCTGTAAGTTGTCAGGGAGTTTTCCTAGCAGCCTCTGTGCCCTTCTCAGGCCCTACAGGCAGCCAAAATAGAAGCTGGAGAGAGAAGAAGGGAGGAGCAAACCCAGAGGGATTGGTTCAGATGAGACATGAATAGCAAAGGCCAGAGTTGCCCTAGACAGCCAGTACAGCCGTGTGGACCCCTCCTCTCAGCCCAGTTCTGCGGTGTGGTCTTAGATGGGATTTGGAGAGACTCATTTCCAGTTCAAGGTCTGTGCTTTTGGGCAAGCCTGGAGCTCTAGCTCCTAGACACACTCACAGTTTTTACCTTAGCCTGGGGCTAAAGATCTGATTACTATCCTCAAAATGGAGTTTTAAGTCCTGTGAGAATCCCATGTGCAGAATATAATTCTAGCCCTTAGTTTGGTAAAGAGGGTGTCACGGCAGCCCAGTGACAGGGCAGAAGGAAGTGGGGATGGATGCAAACTTTGACTTATGTTTTCAGAGCCATTGGTATGCTCAAGCAGCTTGCGAAATAGCCACTACCATTATAATTTCCCCATGCTTTTGCCTCCCGAGAAAGATCCAAATTGTTGCGTGTTTCCCTTCACCAGGAATAGTGCATTTGCTTGACACTGCATTGCCTTGCGTAGCTTTTAGGTTATTCTTGCAGCCGTGCCGCACTATCGCATTCGCTGCCATCACAGTTTGCATCAGTGGCGTGGCTGAGCACTGGGGTAAGTTTCTTGGTGATACTCTGAAACCTCTCCTGCACTCTTGTCGCATGTACCCATGTGCACTCACATGCACCTCTCTGGTGAGCCAGGGTTTCGGCATGCTGGCCGGCCTGGTGGCCAGAGGGCCAGCAGCTGACCCTGTGGCACCCAGAGGGGACAGAGGACTCAGGCACTACAGGAACCCGTAGTGTTGTAAAAAGGGCAAGAGGCTGCTGTGGCGACCGTCTGAGCGTGCTTTCCTTGAAGCTGGTGTGAGATTTTCCAACGAGGCTTTGACTGTCCAGGAGCTTAAAGGCTTTCTTATCTGCAGAGTGTGACAGAGGCTGGTGGCAGCTCGTAATTAATAATGATACTAACCCTCCTTATGCAACTAGGGGATGTCTGACAGCGTTAGTAGGTAGTTGCTCAACAACAAGGCATGTTACAACTAACCAGCTGGGACCAATTATGAAAGCCTCGCTAATGCTAGCGAGCACTTGCCTGTTCGCATCGTCGGACTGAAGTTGAAGGGATGAGTGACTGCTCAGGCTCGGGGTCAGGTGGTGCAGGGTGTCGAGCTGAAGCACAGCCACTGTGTTAAATATGGGGTGTCTGTGCTCTGGGATACATTTGCTAGGCACTGATGAGCTACGGTGCCCTACGTTGGCACCTCCTGGTCCCAGATTTGGGATAACGAAGCACCCCTAGGGCTGCAGCACCATCTCCCTCCCCACCCCGCAGCTTCACCCACCCCCTTGCTGCAGCACCAGTATATGCCCAGTACCTACTTAACAGCAGTATGGTTAGAAAATGGTTAGAAAATGAGGGGGGGGGCGGGGGCTCCTACTTACGGCTTCCTCATGAATTTTTAGTCACTACATGAAGATTTCAGGAGTGCACAAATAAAACATAAAATGAAGCGGAAGACTAAGTGGCACTGATAAAAAGGAGAAAGAAAAAAAAAAAGCCCAAAACACTGAATCATTGTCCAAAAGGTGCAGCCATTAGAGAATAATAATAGTTTTTGTGTGCAGTGCAGCTGGGGCCACAGTTGCAGAGGGAAGGTCCTCGGTGACCTGTGTGATGGCTCTGTTTGTTTAATGTGCTAAAACAAAGAACTGTAAAGCAGACAGGGCCCTCGCAGATACTCGCAGGGCTTCTTTCTCAGTTCCTGTGTCTGTGCCCTCTCTCACTGTGCATGTGTGTGTGTGTGCGTGTCTTCATGCTCCAAATGCAACTAATCACAGCTACATGCTCTTGGATGCCTTCCATTGTGCATCACTTGTCTCTGTGCCTGGGCACTCCCTTCTTGTTGAATTGCTATTTTTGTAACTTAGAAACTACGACAAATAGCATGAAGTCAAACAGTTACTATTTTATTGTCTGATTTTTGTAATTCTCTGTCCTTCCGAACGAGTTCAGGGTAATGACATTATTCCCACCCCTCCACCCTGACCTCAGTCTGCTTCTATCCATTTAGCAAATACTGCAGCTTGCTCCGTTTTTAATGGGTGGGAATCAATGTGGCTTTTTAAAATTGGATTCTCTCTGCCTGCACAAACAAAATCAATGGTGTTACTGAGCATGTGCAGGGCTGTGTGAACGGGAGCGAGCCAGCAGGTTTTGCCATCTCAGCGAGGCAGGGGCAAAGCCTGGAACTGACAGGGGAAGGATCACTCTTTATGTCATTTTGGTAAGGGCTGACAAGCAGCTTGGTACTGTCTGAAAAGTAGGGCCTAGGGAGCACTTTTCATCAAGTTAGTAAGATTTTTAAGGTGGTCAGCATGACGCTGTAAAAATGGCCTAAAACTAGACTGATTTGATTGCCAGTAGGAGGTGTGAAGATCCCAGTAAAATAAGATTTAATCTGAACCGTGCCTTAGTTTGATACAACTTTACAATTGGGTTTGCCCCATCCTGTGTGGCACTTGCACTGTGGCCTAGTCAGGGATCTTTGCTCTCAGAAGTGAGTTTCAGAGGGAGCTACAGCAGCAGGGATGTGGTTTTGGTTCAAGCTAAGTTGTTTGTATGCAAACAAATGAGTTGGGGAATTTATGTGTCCATGTTTATCTTCTGGGGGTAAATGAGTTTACTTACATCTAGCTGTTGTGGGAAACTTGACTGGCAGAATTGGTCATGGCCTTGGGAGATGGAGGGGAGGGCAGATTACAGATGGATGGTGTTGAAGTTTTGGGGTTTTTTTATTACGTCTTCAGGTGTGATCTTCAGTTTTAATGCTAGCAGGTTTTTATTGCGTGGTGTGGGAGGAATGGACTCTTCCAGCATGATCTCCTGAAGACATCAGCTTCATCTCTTAGCCCTGGCTTGTGGGACTGTATGAAATGGTAACACGGAGTATATTTTCAATTAAAACTTAGTAGCGGAGGGTGTATCACGATCCAAGAACAGCCTTGCATCTGCTGGAAGAGCCTACCAGCTGCCACTGCAGGCTGCGTTGGCGGGACAAACAGCATGCACGAAAAGGAAGTCCAAAATTCACTCCTTTCCGAGTCTTGACCTCTCTGTGCAAAGTACCCCAAGCAGCTTGTGTATTTGTCTTCCAGGAGGTAGAGCAATGCTACCAACCCTTTTAGATAGGACACCAGCAGTCTTCCAGTTGCAGCCAGTTTCAGACAGCACCGATACTGGTCGGGTTCAGACGGTTGACTTTAGTTGTATGTGAAAGGCTCCAGATCCTTTTATCAACCTGCGGGGCCATTCAGTCATTTCACATAAATGCACGCGCCAACGCTTGTTTTGAACACCACTTTGTTAGGAGTACAGCAAGCCCCGTGTTTCGAGTGAGAGCAGAAATTTCTGGCCGTGCAACAGAAGGGGTTTCCTATTGCTCCCATCTCTAGCCCTGAGAGGGAAGGGGTGGCAAGAAGGCACCAGTGACTGCACCACCAGAAGATGTGCTTGTTTGGTGACCTACGTTTTCGTGCCTAAATGGAGTTCATTTGTAAATGCTGTCAGCTCCGAGGATGAAGTACTGATGAGTGTAAAAGAAGAGCTGTGTTTCAAGTGGTTTCAGTTCTCCAGAGCCAAGAGGAAAACACGAGCTGACATTTGGTTCCTGACAGTGACTTCTGCTGGGGATGCCAACCCTGGGTTTCGGTGCATGACTTTCCAGTGAAATCCTCCGAGTTTACTTTTCCTGACCCACTTCAGATTTCTTGGTTTCTCAGGGCTGAAAATCCTCATTGCCTCTGAATTTCACTTGTGAATGGGGTGGGTACATTTCTAACAAACAAGAAAAATAACCTTCTCCTGCTGTCCCTAGTTTGAGTGGGGATTTCTTCATGGCCATCATTTAATGATGTGATTGTGACTGGCCTGGGCAAATGAGACAGTTTCAGTATCCTGCAGTGTGTATAGTTCATCCATGCATACATGATGAAGTATGTAGAGTAGCTATAAATGATGCAGGAATCATTTCTCAGCACAGGGCTTGGTACATGTATGTTTGTACTGGTAGACAGTGCAGACACCTATGCAAAAAGCTGGTGATCATCAAATATCCTTTAAAACAAGCTAAAAATATGTCTTTATTGGCTTCTTTTCTTTCCACAGACAACAAAGGTCCTACTTAATAATTTTCAAATGTTAGCAGCAGCGGGGTTTTCTGCAACTTGCAAATCAGTGCAAGAAGCTTCCCTTGCCTGCAATATGGTCAGCAAAGGGTTCAGTCAAACACCAGGTCATTAACCACCTAATTTCCACATGTAATACAGTTTTTAATCAATGCAGTGGTTTGTTGTTGTTTTTTTTTTAATATGTTCTGGTGTGCTGATTAGAGCTCTGCAAAAAAAATCAATGTACTGTAGCATGTGCCAGGACAGGCTTTTTCCTCTTGCTTTGTGAAGTCCCCAGGACAGGCAGGTCATTTTTTTTTTTTGTGGAGAGGCTTCTCTTAGCAACGAAGGCAGGAAACTCCTCATGCCGCTTTGATCCAGCCCCTCTCCACTGCAGTGTGCTCTGCTGGCTGAGCTGGGCTGGACTTTTGCAGTCTTTAGTGGGACCCAGGCAGAGACTTCCCAATGCCCAAGCAGGAGTTCTGCTCAGTCCCTCCTCCTATCCCTGCTTTCCCTGCCTCAGGAATGAGTGAAAAATGTTGGTCAAACTGCAGAGAAAAACAAATAACAACAGATTTTTTATTTTGGGTTGGGATTTTTTTTAGATTTTAGTGTTGATACTGTAAATATATGGGTTAGAGCCTTGATGATTAGACTTGATTAAAACGGGAACCTAACATTCTTAAATGAATCCACAGCTGAGAATTTATTTTTTTTTAAGTACTGACTGAAAGAGCCATCAAATAATAATGGTATTTGGCCTTTGCTGGCTTGTTTTGATGTGGATAAGTGATCTCATTTAGGGCTAATCAGAACATGATTTCCCTCCACAATTCCACTTCTCCAAATTTTTTAGAAAAAAAAAACCCAAACCAAAACAAAGCAACCTTTTTTCCATTGTAATTGAAAACCTGCCACTATGAAATTTTGGTGTTGGGCTTTATTGTAACATTTTTGGCATCTGAAAAATCAATCCAATTTTACTTTATACAGAGGACAATTTTTGCTGCTTTTTTTTTTTAACAAAGCAAACCACAACCCTGTCCCCTTACTACCCTCCAGGCTGTCTGCTTAAACCTTCTTCAACATTCTTCTTTTTTTTTTTTAATTTTTAATTGTATTTTTTTACAGTGGAGTAAAAATAATAAGCTGGAGTCGGAAATAGAGTTGTTGCTTTTCAACTTTCCAAAGCAGTAAGTGAAAATAGATCACACAGAGAGCTTTAAAAATCAGCCAGTGTGTGGGATATGCTATGCTGAACCTCTTTTCGGCAAACTGGATTGCAGCCTTTAGGAGCTATGTTTACTGTAAGAGAAACTGAATTTATACCAAGTAGAGGATGAGGGAAGCACCAGCTCAGTATCTCTGCGATGACTGCAAAGCAAAAATGGAAAAAAAAAAAAAAAAGCACAGCCAAAACAGGGATTTTCCACTGTGTGGATAAATTACTGGAAATGTCTGAAATCCATTTGTTCTGGGAAGGTGCACCGCAGAGTCATTTCTCCTCTCCGGCAATCTAGCGAAGGGTTAAAAGTTTGAGCGAGAATTGATTCGGAGAGAAGCCTGCTACCACAATGCTAAAGACTCATTTATTGGGAGAGCGCTACACTGCTTACTGTAATTGCGAGAAAATTAAAAGAAAGCAAATTAGCTGGGAGCTTTTCAGAACTCTTCCTCCTTTTGCTGACGTTAATGAGATTTTCCCCATACCAAAGCGCCGTTAATAACTTCCGCCGAGTGGCTTCTGTAAGCCATTGCTTACAAAATGAAACAAACCTGGGGTGACAGCGCGGAGGGGGAAGGGTACCGAGCACAGGGGGTGGCGGGGAAGGGGATGAATCCTTAGGTTAAGGTGTATTTCGGTCTCGCAAATGCACACATGGGGTAGCTCCATGCTGAGGTCTTGTGTGCCAATTGCTGGCTGCCATCCGGCAAAGCACCGCTTTCCCTGGTGTATATTCTGCCGTGGTTTTCTTCAGAATGACTTGGGCGAGTGGAAAGTTTATGTAGTAAAGGGGGAAAATGTCACAAGCTGTTTTTAGGGCTGTATTTATAGCCGAGGCATTTCCAGGAAGGTGAATTTCCTAAACTGGGGTGGAGGTTGGGGCAGAAGGGAAGGGCTTGATCAGGATCAGCTTCCTTAACAGGAATTCCTATCTTAAGCAAGAATCTGCTGCTTTCCAAGAAACTGGGCTTTTCCACAGCTAGCAGAAGGGATGCTTCAGAGGCAGGGAAGGAGAAGAGCGAAATGATCCGTGTATTTGGAGGCCCCTCTGTGGGGAAACGCTGAGTTGCAAGCGAGTTGCATTGCAGGCGAAGGCTTTTCAGCAGGGCAGGACCCTTTCTGCTCCTCCATCTGCCCCAGGAGAGAGGTGCCTGATGGGGCTGTGCTCCCTTCGAAAGTGGGGCATGGAGGAGCTGGGATCCCAAAGTGCTGCTGGGAGCAGGGGGATGGATGAAAACGGTGAGGCTGTAGCTCTTCCTCGCTCCGGGTGCAGTGCTTTCCTGCAAAGGGATGGGAAAATACCTTTGTTTTTCTGAAAGCTAGTGGATGCAAATGTTTGTTTATGGTGGGCATCTCTATAGCTGTGTACACAAACCCAGTGTATACATACACGAGTGCGTGTTGAGTGGGAGTAAAATTTTGCAATTTCGAAGGCACTCCTACATAAAGAGACGTGGGTGCCTGAGAAAACATAGCTGAAAGTAAAGTCAACATGACCTAGTAAACAACAGCTATCTAGCACATGTGTGCCTACTGTAAAGCAGATCCTGCCAGTGCTGGCTGTGTGCGGTTCTCTGGATGGCGAGAAGTTAACATCGCTTGAATGGAGAGCTCTCAATACAATTTTACTGAACTTGAATAATTATTCTGCAAATTTTCTTTTGCATTTAATACCCCACTGACCTGGGTATCACAAAGTGACACCCAATGGCTACAGTGCCTGATTTGTGAGAAATGTTACCTGCTCGGCGCAGCAAAAGCGGAGCTGGTTTTTGGCTGCTGCTGCTTGGCACAGGCACCTTCCTGGTGCTCTCCTGTGGGTGACAGCGCAATTTGCAAGTTATTAAAAGTTTAGGAGGATTCAGAGCATCCTATTCCAATGGTTTCTAAATATTTCATGCCTGTCATCTAAAGCAGTTTTGCTGCTTCAAAACAGCAGGAGAAAAAAAATTATGCATTGTGTATTTATAATACATGATTGTTGATCTCTGCTGACGTTTATCTATGCTCTGGAGAAGAGACCGGGTAACTCACTCATGGGGAGGAAGGTAAATGTCATAACCAGGATAACCTGTTACAGAGATGTATTAACCCTTTCAGTTATTTTTTCTTAATGTTTTAATGGGCTTAATGAAGATAGATGCTTAATGTGATAAATCAGGGCTTTGCTTTTGTCTTCACATGAAAGGGATGCACAATGAAACTTGCGCTGTCCCAAGCATTGGCATAGAGATGTGGACCCTAAAGTGGCTCTGGATGGATGATAGCAGAGAACAAGCTCCCCTTGCAGGAGCCCAGGAGGTTGTGCCCTAGCAAGCAATGTGGCCTGGTGGTAGCTGGTTTGGAGGGTAAATAACTGGTGCCAAGAACCTGACAGCCACATTTGGGGCATTTTTGGGGGTGGCTGTTTTGGACTAGGTCTTGTTCAGTGGGTGAGTGCTTGTTCATGCACTCTGAGACCACTCTGCAATGGGAGCGCAGAACAAGTGGGAGCGACTGGGAGGTTTGCCTTGAAAGGACCCAACTGAATCGCTGGTATAGGTGCACTCAGTACTGTTAGCTCCTTATGTTTTCATCAAGTCTTATAATGCTTTTTTTAAAATAAAATAATTTTACAACCTGAGAGAATCTGTTTTTTAATGTAAAAAAGGGGGGAGTAATTTCTAGGCCTCAGTGTTACTGCAAGAAAGAGTTTGAAAACAGGCTAAATTTAAGAGGCTGAATATATTCTTAAAAAAAAACAACAAAACAAAACACAACCAAAGCCTCACGGTTTTGGAGGTTGGCAGGTGACTTCTTAGGTTATTCTTTTCCAGGAGAAAACCTGCAGGAATAGCCTGCGTGGGAGGAGAATACCTCTGTGGCTCTCCCTGATACTGAAGGCAGAGGAACTGCTTCTCTCTTGATTTAAATCTTTGTATCTCCAGTGCAACAGCTGTGGAGTTATTTGTGCTTCAAGTTCACTGCAGTTACAGCTCTTGGGAAATCTGCTTCCAAAATTTCCCTGAATTCTGACAAGGAGCTGCCAAGGAAGTCTAGGCTATGTTACTTATTTTTGCCCACGCTTTTCTAATTTTTACAGGCCCAGCCTGCACTTTTCTTTCTGGGTCCAGCACTCCTTCTGCACCCCTTGCTTTGAGCAGGTCTTGAGGCATCCCTCACACAAAAGAGCATGGGGTGGTTGGTGTTATATGTGAGCCCTCGCCCTGGGGAGCGGAGAGCTGCCCAGGTGGACATCCCCTCTCTGTGCACAACCCCCCAGAGCCTTTTGGCCCTTTGAAATCCTCAGCACCCCATGGGGGAAGAAATTGGGAAGAACCATCAGGGAAGGTGATGGCCCCTGTGGCAGGAACCCTTCATGATAGGCAGCCAGGTGCAAGATGCAATCTTGGGACAGGAGGAAAGCATGAGGTCATTCCTGTTCTGATCTTTCCCTCAAGCTTCCTCGTTTTCAAATGTCGAGTACCAAACCGTCCACCACCTCCCCACACCCTCACCCCCATGCTTGCTGCTTCTCTCAGAAATGTGTTTGTAGTAAGAGCGAGTTGAAGAGATGAAAGTAATAAAACACAGAATGCTTATTACTTTATTTATTATTTATTACTGCAAACTGGTACCTGGGAGGGATGGCAAGTGCAAAACTACCCCACAGTCGGCAAGACCAGCTGGGAAGGAGGGATTTGGATGAATGCAGTGTTATTTCATTTGCAGGCTGGTCCTGCCAGGCAACACATGGCTTAAAGCTGAGAAGCAAAAAAACATGTCGGGGTGTAGTGGCTTTGAGGAGTGTCTTTGTCGCCCAGAGAGCTGCAGCTAGCCACTGGGAATCCTAGACAGGGACAGGCTGGGTTATCATCACCTGAATGATGAAGAGGTGACCAGTGAGTTAATAAACACATAAAAATCCCACTAGTCCCCGAGGTATGACAGGTTACTGGTTGTCAGTGTTCTGCTGGAGATGAGTTTGCCCTAATGATGAAGAGGCATTGATATGATGAATCTGTATGTAAAGAAAATGTTAAGTTTGACACTTGAAAAAATATTTCCTCCAGTTGGACATATGTGTTCTGTTGGGTTTTTTTCCATCTTCTTCTTTTCTTCCAGAACTTTGAAAATGGTGATTTCCACATCTAAGATTTGGGTCCGTTTTGTGCCTTCTCTAAACAATAAAATAAAACGGAAGTCTGAAAAGCTTTCTGTAGGAATAAAAGATCAACATCTGCCTGCTGAGATGATTTCCAAAAAACTGTACGCTATGGCCAGATTTTTTAAAGTATGTCCACATACAGTTTTTAAAGGGTGCTGCTAGTTCGAACTCAAAAGGCATCCCACCTTCTAGCTTCCTGTATAGTTCTCTGTCTTAGGAATATAAATGAGTAATATTTAGTTTAAACATTTTATTTTATATCTATATTAAATACTTAAAATATTTAGAATTTTTTTTATTTTTTTCAGATTAAATTCCTCATTTGAGGACTAATCTGGAAAAAATAATCACATGCCATTGATTTTTGTGTGTGTGTGTGTGTGTGTATGTGAGAGGACAATTAATTAATAATTTGAATTCTCTGAATAATTTCTAGTATGTTGTAGTGATGTAAACTAAAAAGCAACCCAAACACTAATATCAAACTGTAGGAAAAACACAGATAGAAAACAGATGTTTGCCGAATGAGGATGAATTTTTGAAATTCCCAGAGCATCTTAGAGGCGATGCTGAGATGTTAAACAACAGAAAAGAGCATATTTTCACCAGAGGAGGGTAGTTCCCTTTGACTTATATCTCCATTAGCCCTCCCTGAAGGTGATGTGACTGTGGGAAGTATAAATCCACAGAGAATTGGGATTAGGCGACTTCTGGATTCCGGACGAGCCTTTCCACATCTGCAGTCTCTATTAATTTATTCCATTAATAGTGGAGTAAAGGTGAGTGCTCACACTGCTGTTGTCAGTACAGTTACTGTCTGCCAGGCTGAATGTCTCCCACTCTTTGTTCTTGTGTCTTTTTTTTTTTTCCCTTTAATTCACATTTAAGACTCAAAACGGGGAAAACTTCAGAGTATGACCCATTGTGGCTGGAGCAGCTACCCACACCGACAGGGCATGAAACCCCTCTTGGTTTCACTGCTTTTCACTCGCTTTTCCTGTGGGCAGTGGAGCTGCCTCTCACTTTTGGAATGATCCTTTGACCCTTCATGGCACCTTGGCTTACTCAGCTCCATCCGTCACATTATGATTCGTGGTGGTCAGGCTGGGCCTAGCGTGGTCCTGGACTGCAGAGTCAGCAGGCAGGAGCCATGAAGCCATGATGGCTGATGGGTTGGCTTGCATCGCATGTGGATAAAATAGCAGGTGACAACGAATGCCTTGTGGTCCCCTGTCAGGGTTGCAGGAAGGTGGCTATGCTGCGATGGGCCATGACCCAGATCCTGCAGAGGTTACTGGTTGCCTTTGGGGAGAGTGGGGATCCTGCACCCTGGAGCCAGAGGGGCTCATAAACAGCTGCTGGGCTCAAAATCGCTTGCAAGAAACTCAGGAAAAAGGAGACAAGCGTAAGGTGCTAGAAGAACTAATACTGTAAACTACCTTTGCCCTTGGGTTTTGTCATTCAGATAGAAAAGGGAAGTAATATAGACGTTGCAAGTTTATTCAGAATTTGTCAGTCTGGAAATGGCCCTGCCTAAATTGAAAATAGCTTCCCTTTGCGGAAGAGGCTTCCTTGCTTGTTCTTTACGTATTTATATCTGACCTGGGCTGGCTCGATGGACAAAATGTTCTGTTCTTATTTCCTCTTCTTTTTTTGGAAGAAGGCAGCTGTCAAGTGCAGGAGAACTGCACCAGGGCTGGCTGGTCCTCACCGGCTGGTGACAAATACCCTGTTTCTAGGGCAAGAGCTGGCACCCAAGGGGCATCTTCTGTCCATACCTTTGCTCTGCTGCAACAGGAAGGCTTTGCTGTTGTGTGAAGAAAAAAAGAGCTGTTCCTCTGCCTCCTTCTCTAAGCTTTTTGCTTTCATTAAGCAAGAAACATGGGCCTCTGCTGTGGTGAAAGCAAGGGTGGAGGTAAAGGATGGTGAGACTGGCAAGGCCGGTGTGAAATAACCCTACAGGACTGCGGGAGAACGTATGGAAACGCCCCCCCACCCCCTGACTTTTATCAATTAAAGGGAAAAGGGGAATAGTATAGGCACTGCAATTAAAAAAGGTAATAGAGTCTGATTTACATTTCAGAATGTATTAGCTTGGTTTTAATTGGAAAATAATTTGAATTGCAACTGAAATAATTAGATTAGAAAGCCACTCAGCAATTTACTGCTCATATTCCCCAGAACCGGACTCCTGGTTCATAGAGTAATTGTGAACATTATGGGAGCTGCGTTTGATTTCCCTCTTTTTGCCCTTCCCTTCACTCCTCTCCTAACGAATTGCGTTCTGGAAGTAGAGGCATATCTTCATTAATGGCCGCATTTTATGCCTGAGCTCTCAGCTGGTCACAGGGGCTTTTTTAAGGTATGAAATTTGTGAGGACTTGTGAGAAAAGGACTAAGGGAGTTATTTTTTATTCCTCCAAGCCATTTATTCCAAAACTGGGCTGTAAAAGAAAAATAATTGTCAGGTCTGCCTCGGTATCCCTTCTTGAAATGGTTGGAGGTATTCTGGAGTTGTTAAATGCAGGAAAACCGGCGCCAGAGATACACAGTGCTTGCAGTGGATACATTATTTATCCAGGGACATAGATGTATAGCTGGTGCCTTATTTACAAAAGGCATAGCACATCCCCAAACGCCTCGCGACCCAGGAGCCCTGGTTCTGCAGACTTGCATGCGTGAGCGAACCCAGCCATCGTTTCCCTCGTCCCCGCTGCAGGGTGAGTGCTTGAGGATGGGGACAAAGGCAGGCTGCAACCAGGGCTTGCACAGGCCTTGCTTTTGTGGTTATTGGGTGTCACTAATGCTTTCATGAGGTTCAGTCCTCGTATTCAAAAAGAAAATCTTTTCCATCCCTGTCACGGAGAAGTACACAAAGGAATCGTATTTGAGGAACTTACCTTTTGCTGCTTATTAATGTTATAAATCATTGTTTACTGGCTCATAAAAACAATCTGTCATAAATTACAGATCTTGAAAAAAATCCTCACAGGTGTGAGACAAAAGCAAATCGTTAGGGCGGCTTTTTCTCGTTTCTTCTCCAATAGACCCCAGCAACTGCACCATCAGCCTAGGGTTATTTCTAATTATTTATTTACACATAAAGCCCTTGCTTTCCCTTCCAGGTCAGGAATGCTGTTTTCACTTGAGGGATAACTTAAAAACCAATTTGATTGGGCATGAAGAGTAATTGGTCGTCATTTTGGGAAGCAGTCTCTCTCCGTAATCCATCACTGTTGTCACACTAGCCTGTTTCTGAGGCAGGGCAGCATTTGCTCGTCTCCGGTAGTCCAAAGCTGTTGTCTCTCCAAAGTAGAGGCCCCTTTCCCATACTGACTTTTTTCCAGTCTCTGTTTATTTCCTTAATGACTGAAGCAAAAGCAGATATTGTTAGATAAGTGGCTATAAATGATTCTGGCAGCTTTGCGTAAAGGCACGTGATAAATTTTCAGGAAAGAATTTGTTGCCAGGATAGCTTCTGGAGCCAAAATGTTCATGCCAAACTAAACGGGAAGAGCGCATGTGAGAGACCTGTCAGTGTGCTACCCTGTGGGGTTGCAGCCTCTCTTCTGGTGGGCCCTCCTCCTGCAGCGGTGGGATGAGGGGTGGGGCAGCGCTGTGGGCCCTGACCTCTTCACCAAAACCATGATCTGATCCTGTTCCTTCCTGCCATTTCCTGACCCTGTTCAGTACGTAAAGTCCCATCTCGTTCTTGTTTATTTTTCCTTTTTTTTTTTTGAGCAACCCTTAACCCTCCCAATTCAGTCTCAGAGGTTGTGTGAGGAACCCTATGGATTTGCTGGTGGGATTTCATACACCTGTCTGTATGCAGTAGGCAACCTGTCCACATAGTGGGGACGTGGTTGGGGCACACGTGGTGTGGTGTGAGGATGCATACGGGTGCTCCTTGGAGCTGGATGGAGCTGAAGGAGATCCCAGCAAAGCGCAGCAGCAGGGCTGCAACCTGAACATGGGGTTCCTTCATCAGAAGCTGCTCCTCCTGCCTACCGTGACATCACCACCATAACCTGGGCCTCTAAATGTCTCGTGTCAGGCAGTGATTTGGATTCCCAGGCTTTCCTCCATCTTAAAGAGCGACTCTTCCATCTGTAAGCTGCCTACTTGTTTGATTCCTAAATCATGTTTACCTGTTTAACGACCAGTGGAAAGGATCCCTGCGGCAGGACCCTCATCTTTGACAGCAATGTGAATACACCATAGTTCCCATCAGTTCCTGTCTGCTCCAAGTGGATTTAGCTTTCATTTTTAAATGGGAGCATTTGAAAGGCATATAGGGCTGAGCTAACCATGTAAGTAATTAGACTAGGAATGCAAGCAGAGGGGGCCATCAGCACTCATTATTTAAGAGCCAGCTTCATTATTCTTACTGCTTGGATGCTTATCTTAACATCAGCAGCTATTTGATTTAAAGGGACTTTGCCTTGCAGACTTGATATCCCTTGTTGTGCTCTCCTAGAATGGCGCTCGGAGATCGCATGCCTTCATCAGAGCGGAGAAACTGAAGTAGTCTGCTTGAAAAAGGAAGTTTTGTGGTGCTGAGACTCCCACAGTATTTACACCCTATGCAGGCTTTGCGGGGGTTGCTGCCCCCCTCCCTGGTACAGTGCTGCCACCACGATTAAAGTGAGATCCTCTTTGACAGCGCACAGTATTTTTTCATTAGGTCAGAGCATGAAACCTGTCCCAGGCACCTAAATTGAGAAGACAATGAGCTCTATAAGGAAAAGCAGTGTCAAATCATACAGTTGCAATTCTTCCCCCGAAGTTCTTGCAGTTGAATGTTCACCTTGGCTCCAAGCTTTCGTTGAATCGGACTCCCTATAAGGGAGCTGATGAAACTGCACAACCCAAGGTGAGCCCAAGTGCAGTGGCGACTTTTATTAAATATGTATATGCCTAGGACTGTATTTTGATGGGACACTTGCAAAGGAGGCAGACAGCGCAATATTGTATACCAAGTGATCGTACTGGTGTGCTGCTGCGTCCCTTCCCTGAGCCCTTTCATTCTCATTATTGCTTTTTATCATTCTTGTGTGTGTGTGGTGGATGCCTGGACTTTGCTCCTGTAAATGACCCTTACGTGAGGGTGGGCCATGTAGGAAGAGGGATCTACTGGTAGTCTTCAGTAGGAAAGATTAGTCTGAGATGCTGAACTCTTTTGTGAGAGGCTTTGAGATGAACAAGCAGGTGTGCTGGTCTGGAGATCTTCTCACGCCATCCGAAACTGCCCAAAAATTTGAAGACATCTTGCAGGAGATGGTCTGGCTGTTCTCTCAGCAAATCCCAGAACACTGAGCAGTGAATTTCTCCAGGCATCTGGGAAAGGAGAGGTGATTCAGTCTTCTACCTTTGCAGATTCCTGGCTGCTCTGGTCTTTCCTGAAAATTCGTGCCCAGCCCGGCAGAGTTAAATGCTGCTGCAGCCATTGCGTGCAGGGCTGCTTTGTTGCCATGTCAACTGTGCATGTCATTTGTTTACATTTGATTTGGCAGAACATTTCATGATAAGAACCAAGGCCTCCAGCGACTTTGAACTGGGGGGGTGGCTGGGCAGGGGCATGGCGTGATGGGGAGTGAGAGCAAGGGTCTGCACCCACCTTCTGCTGGTTGCCCTCCAAACAAGCAGGTGAAGCCATCTGAGGGCTTGTCTCCGTAGTTAGATTCCAAGAAAGTAGGAGCAAGGGAAATAAGTGTTGTTTCTCATATTAATATCAGTAAGAGCATACATTAATTCTCAGGTGGCTTCTTGTAGTTCAACCCATGGAGTGTGAAGGTTATTTCCACAGCCTGTTGCGGCCAAGGTTGCCGCAGCTTGGTAATTTCTGTGGTCCTACCACATTCCTGATGACCAGATCTGGATTGTTTTCACATGTTAGTGATGGGAAGAGATGAATCTTTACAGGTGAAGACCCATAATTCAAGTCAAATTTGTGTCAGAGTTTCCTGAGGATTTTCCCCAAGTAAAATGAATACCAGGGCTTGGCCCGAAGCCAGGGAGAAAATGTGTCTTAAAGAAAATCTACAAAGACTGAATTAGTCTGTGGTCTCTTCAGCCAGCGCAAAAGCAATGCAAGGAGGGCTGGTGCAAAGCTAATTTTTCAGAATTACTTAAATGACAAGGGACTTTTTTTTCCTAAAAAAGAGCCATCTGGGAAGAAGTTGGGAAAGGATAAGAGATTTTCTCCCAAGTCCTTACTGTTTGCCAGGGATGCTTCATCCTGTATTTGTTACCTGATCAGGAGTGGTAAATTCTCCATTTCCCTTTCTGTGCTGTTCTCTACCTTCTGGACGTGAGATACTCTGCTCGTGTTGTTGGTGAGAAACACATTCAGAATTCAAGTGCTGCAAAACTAGGGAGGTGATGCAATTTCCCCCTTCCTTCTCAAAAGAAAGGGATTAATTTACTATGCATTAATATGAAAAGCAAAGCTTGTCTCCCTGGCAGCTCCGCAGGCGAGGAGTCGGGACAGCATAAAGTCCGTGGTGCTTTAGGAGGTGCATGCCTCTGTCATCCCCTCCTTCAGTCACCCAGTGAGCCACAGCAACCACACTGGCAGGCTGCCTTTTGGGGGGAGTTTCTGCTTTTATATGAGGGAAAACACCCTTCAGCTGTGATTAATGTCCAAACCACCAAGCACCACCTGAAAGACCACACCAGCAGCAGCATAGGAGAAACTAGTCGAGGGCCAGCAGTGTGTTACTCTGCTTTGATCTCCGTCTCTCTGCTCATTGCTCTGGCTTGGTTTTTGGATACCTGTGTGTGCTACCTTGGTCTCGAGCTCACTGAGGCAGCAGTTGTCTTCTCGGGGCATGCTCACGTAGGTGCTCTTTGGTGACAGCCTGAGCAATGCTGCCTTCCTCTCTCCCTCTCCCCATCTTACCGCACTGCTGCATCAGAGCTGGTTCATCCCCAGCGTGACCCAGTGGGCATTTGTACCAGCTTGTCCTAAGGGAAAGCGCAGGGGTGGAACCTGGGGTTTGGGGCAGAGACTGGTTAAACCAGCAGTGCCACCAGGAGGAGATGTACCTGGAGACCACAGCCTCCACAACAGCCAAGATAAGCCGGGGGTGTGCGTCCTTGTGCCTCCCATGGAGGTGGGACTCCAGGTCTGCCGATGGTGCACGCTGTTGGCATTGGCCTAGAGCTGTGCAGGAGTTGCCCATATGGGTACCTGCTTTGTTACCCTCTTAGTCAGGATGTCTCCCATCAAGAATGGTTAGGCTCATGCTGAGGAAGTAGACAAGGAGGTTGAGCATCATGGTGGCATGATCAGTGTTGAAACAGGGGTGAAATGCCTATTCCCCTTTTTCTTTTCCCTCTCACGTGGCCTGTAGAGATCATATCTACTTAAAGGGCTAAGTCAGCCCAACTATCTTGGTCTTTGGCCTCTCTGCACAACCACGCTACCAAAAGTGACTGTTTTTTTAAGGTGGGTCCAGCTCCTGGCTGCTGACCAACCATTTTTGGACTCCATTCACGCAGGCCTTGAAACAAACCACTTGAAAAATAAAGCCCGTCAGGTACTACCGACACGTGTAGGATTTAATCTGGCTCCCAACCTGTGTAAGGTTTTTATAGGGCACTAATAATTCCATGGTGTGCTCCAGTTCTTGCTTTTTAATTTTCTACTTAAGGGTGAAACTAGGTGCTTTCCTCAGAACATGAGATTCTTTAATTTTAGACATGAGGTCTGGCACCCTTTGTGGAAGCCAGCTGTCTTCTCATTTTCCTAGCAGTGCTTTCATTCTTCTGCGTTGCAAGCCAGCTCTTTTTCTGAGTGGGATCCTTCTCACCTCAGCCCTTTCCCAGTTACATAAAGAAGGAAGAGCACTAAAAGAGTGGCCGCGCTGAAATTTAAAAAAAAAATCATAAAATCCTTGAGGCCCTTTCTGATGTGTTGCTACATGCCAGATGTCTGCCTATGGTTACTTCCAAATAAAAGCACTGCCAGGCAGCAGGAGGGAATCTATAGCTGTAATAATGTCCAGTATATGGGATAATAGTATGGAGTACAGTTAAGAGCGAAGTAGTGCGTCTCAGGCTTGAATCAGAGATCGCTGAAGACACAGCAGGATGTTGCTCTGTAAATATTTCAGTTGTTATATTGTTTTGTAGCCTTCCTCTCTCCCTCATTTCGAAGTTGGTATTTGTATAACATCTAAACCCCCGTGAGTGGAGGAAGCATGCAGGGATGACTTCTACTAATATGGCCCAGTAGCTTCATTTGTGAACCAAGAGAGACAGCCTGCACTCCCGGATGTAGCAGTTTCCCCTGCTGAATCCAGAAACAAGCCTCATTCCTTCCTCTCAGCTTGCCTCTGAAGTGGTGTCAGCTGGAAGAAGTGCTGGTGAGGGGTGCAAGGTGCTCCTGCTCAGTCTTGGGTTTTAATTCTTCCCTGAACTCCAGCTCATTGGAGACTCATGATTCCTATGCTAAGAGCAGGGACATGCTGTTTCTGTATTTACTGGGCAAGGCAGATGCCCTCGTTCCTTTGTCACTTCTAACAGATGAGCTTTCCAGATGGGAACCTGATTTCCAAATAGTTCTTCAACAAAAATGACATTCCTTGGACTGCTTGTTCTCAAAAAGTGCTCCAAGCGACCTTCGTGCGTTCTCAGCTGTCCTTTACAGCCGAGAAGTATTTCTGAATGCAAGGTCGCCAATTGCAGTGATGTGTGTTACTAATAAACTTGGCACTTGTATCTAAAGATGGTCTTGTGGTTAACATGCAAGGTTGGGACAAAGGAAGTTATTTTCTTGCTGGCATGTGAGAACTTGCTGGGATTATTATTCTGCTATATCTGAAATGATTTTTCTGCTACATCTCTTAGTCTTCCCAGCTATAAAGTGAGATTAAGAAACTGTACTTGCCTTACCTGGCTGTGCTAAAGTTTCTGAAAGTCCAACAGCCGTCTTTATGGAAATACAGAGTCCTTGGGGTCTTTCTGATAACACCCACACCCTAATGTCTGACCTGCTGTCAGTTCATTTTGCTTACAGGCAACTATGGTAGTTAGCAGCAGCTCTTGTGAACATCCTTGACCTAGACCCTGCTCCAAGGGGCCAGACAGCATATGCATCAAGGTAAAATTTCCCTTCTGTCAGGTATCTGTTCAAAACACTGGGTAGAAATACTTCTGCCCCTCATCAGTATCATATCTGGAGACCTGTTGATTGCCAGTGGCAATTAATTCAACACAGATAGCAGTGCTTGGGAAGGAATGGAAATTATTATAGCCTTTCAAATTCAGGACAGTTGTTTGCAGGACTCTGCTTAGGGGAAAACCCATACAAAGGTTTCTGTCAAGAACCTTAAGTGTATCTGATGTGGAATTACAGAGAAACAACGAACAGGAAAGTTGACAGTACTGCTTTTACTGAGCAGAGTTGCACTTTTAAGTCCACTTCAGTTAGAAGTAGGTTTTGCAAGACAAAGGGCAATCCTCTTGGCATCCCAGAAAGAACATAGCATCCTCTAATTAAGCAGAGTATTAACTACCTTATCTCCTTGATGAAACTTGGTAAACTCCGCTCTGACAGACACACACACAGAGCTTTCTCCCTGGAAATTTGGAATTTAAGACATGCTTTCTCTATCATCTATGTGATTTATTTTTCCCCTGGCTGTTCCTCTGGAGTTGAACTGACGCTCTGAACTAAGTGCAGCTGTCTTTGCGTTGAGCCGTATTTGCATAGAGCTCGATTTGCATGTTGGCTTGTGCTGGCGTACAATATTAATAAGGTATTAAAGGAGAGCAGGAGGAGGGGGAGGGGAAAGTTAAGATTTCAGTCTCGTCTAAGCAGGGCCATGCAAATAAATTTCCTTTTATCCAGAATTAATGACTAATACGTTAACTGGCCTCGGACTGGGATTTTGCTTGCCTGGGAACGACGTCTGCAGCATGAAGCTGTGCTTCCCACTCTGTCTTCCACACCTCCAGAGACATTAGTGGGTTCGTCCACCCTCGGCTGGAAGCTGCAAGGCTCCTCGTGCAAGGAAGTCTCTCTGGTTACAACCATCCATGTCTGGAAATAAATGCAGCCCCATGGAAAGCCATAGCATGGGGCTGGATGAGGAGAAAGGGGGAAAGAGGTGTGGGGGAGGAAACAAAGGAAAAAAGGGGAAGAGCAAGTTCTTTACCAAGAGAGCTAGAGCCTTGAACTTGGACCTGAGCTGGTCTTACCTGAAAGAGCACAACTGTAACAAATGGTTTGGTAGGAGGGTATGTCCTACCCTAGAGTTGGGGCTACTTGACATCACTTAGCATGGTGACTGCTTAATGTCCACATCCCTAGTTGCACCAGAGTTAGCCCAGCTTGGCTGTCTGTTCCATCTCATGTGGAAATGGGGGAGATGCGTCCCTTGCCTGACGGATTCCCAATAGGGGTGCACTGCTGTGACCAGGAGAGCTGCAGTGGGACCTTGGGAGACTCGTCATTTTGGATGTAGTTAGCTCTTAGTGATGATAATCTGATTGCAGGGCCCCAGGAGCCCAAGCAGTAATGACTCCTTGTGGGAGGAGCTGATGTGTGTGATCTCCAAGAAGGGGTTGCCATCACTCTGCAGGCTAAGGGGTACTTCTGGAGCTTGCACACCTGGTACCTTTTTATCGACAGCCCAGAAATGGCCAAAGAAGAAGGGGAGCTGTTATAGAAGGAGCTGTGTAAAATCAGGGTTTTATCAGGTTGCTCTGTCCCAGATATATAAGGGAGTACGTGAGGGCCAGGATTCCTGTGTTGAGGAAGAGAGGTGCCTTAGCCCTGAACAGGTTTGCATTGCCTGTCCTCAGATATGGTGGGCCAGAAATCTTTTAAACCTGGATTTACCACTAGTATAGTTGTCTCCTGTGCTAATTCTGAGTCAGCTTTCCTCAGGGTGCCATCCAGCTGAACCAGATCACCTTTTCCCAAAGTCTTGGTGTTTCAACTCAGAATGGAAGAATAAGCAAGGTGGTGGTGGGGTGCAGTGCTCCTCTCTCTCTGTGCGCAGTTTACTCTGTAGGCATTTTGGTGGTAACCTGGTAATCCACAAGTTACTTGGGGGAACAGTTTGATCTTGCTGTGGGGATGGTGCCACATTATGGGGGAAGCTCTGTTCATAATCAGTGCAGAAACCGTGAGGGGAAAAACAAGTCTGCAACATCACTTGGCAACACAATTATTATAATAGGGTTTGCTTCTTCCTACACTGCCCAGCTGAATTATTTTCTCCATATGGTGGAGCCACTCTGTTTTTAACTGGTTCTTCCTGCCCCTTCACCAGATGGCTGTTTTTTATGGAGGACCTCGCAGCTCTTGCATGTTGTGCCTTGCTGAGCTGAGAGCAGGGAAAGGATCTACAGGTGAAAGCCAGCTCAGGACAGATGCTGCTAGCCTGGTTATGGAAGAATGAGCGTATCTGGAGCTGGGCATTTAGGCATCATCATTAAGATGAATATTTAGATGTTATCTAACAGGATAACTCCTAGCATCCTGTTTATTTTTGATGGTTGAAGAAGCTGTAATGGGCTGCACACCACAGTCTTCCCCTTTCTGGGTTGCCAGCTCACTTCAGGCCTGACCTGTAACAGCTCTTTGTTGTCCTTGGCTTAGGTGTTAAGCACAGCTCTGCTAATACATTGCAATCCTGTCTGTCTTCATGCTATTTTTGTCTTGCTAGGGCAGGGCACCCACCTGTAAGCCTCTTGTTGCTCTCCAGCTGCCAGGGGATCCTTGTCCTGCTCCACAGTGTGCCTCTGCTTTGAGTGCATCCTCGTGATCCCAAGGACACAGGGAGTACAAAAACCCAAATGAAAAAAACCAACCCCAAACGTGCAAAAAATAAAAGGGACCTACAAAAATTCCAAGAGTAGGTGCAAAGTGTTTTAAAAAGATAAATCACTTCTGTAATTTACACCTCAGGAAAAAAAAGCCCACCTGAGTTCTGGCTAGCCAGGCACTCTGCATTTGTATTCAAGGGCCTTCCTCATTTGCTTTTAGCCTGCTTTTCTAAGGAAATGAGATGTGCGTGATCACACTGCCTGTGTTCCCCTTAACTTTTGAATCTGGTGGACAAATTCAAGCAGATTTGATGCAGGGGGAGAGGTCTCAGCGGGACTGAGTTCTGCATGTTTCATGAAAATAGGCAGCTGGGCAGAGCCCCTGTTAATGCATGGCCCCGGGGAAGGGCTGCAGTGTCAGCTTGCCAGTTAATATATATACTGCTGGAGGAGTCTCTCTGCACAGGAGCTCAGTCCTGAGACCCCTGTCTGTAGGAAACAGCAGATGTCTTTCTCTGGCCTTTTCTTCTTTAATTTTTTTTTCCCCTTTGGTGAGACTTGAAAATAAAAATAACACTTTTCATCTTCAAAGAGCTTTACAAACATCAGCTAATTAATCCTTTCGTCGTCTAGTTTGCTGCTTCAAGGAAGAGTGGAAAAGCAGGGATTTTTCTAAAAGTGAATGAGATGGATCCTCAGAGGGCCCATCTCAATCCTGGAGGGTCTGTGGCTGTTGCTCCACTCCAGAGCATGTGGCTCTGTACCACGGTGTTGTTTGTTCTTTGTTTCTGTAGCAAATAAATAAACAATAGAATTCAAAGAAACAACCGAGAGGTGTCCCCCAGCACATAGACCCCATCTTATGGGTAAACCATCAACCTGAAAAAACTGTATATCAGCTTGATCAGGAGGGGAAGAGTATTCCCATCATTCAAATTTAGGTCTTTAAAATTGATTACACATGAGATCCTCACATTTTCTCAGAAATTACCTTGAATACACAATAAGGGCACTTCCTGTTCTTCTCTTGACGTCCCTGAGTATAGTGCAGGCACTGTCAAATCCAAAAGCTTTAGACATCTCCTGGTCCAGCAAACTGTATGTGGGTACAATGTCAGTCCTGCTGCTGAGGTGACAGATAAGCATTGCCTCGTGGATTTGGGGGAGGACAAGCACTGCGCTGTCACTGGCTGTCTCTGCTGGACGACAGGAGGTGACTCCAAACCCAGCCTAACTCTGGAGAAGTCGACATGATGGGTATCGATGGGAGGAGGGCACAGAGCACAGCCCTCGGTGGGTGAGGGTGGCTTTTACCCTGTTGGCTTCAAATGAGCTCTGGCTGCTCTTCGCCTGACGGATTCAGGTTTTGTATCGACGGTAGCTCTGACTTCTGGTCATTTTTAATTTTTTTGGCTCCTTCACAAACATTTGGAAATGCATTCAGTATTTTTGGTGTGGTTGAGCCTGGTTATATTCAACAGAGTAAGTTAGCCTCAGAGGGCAGCTGGTGCCTTGCTTTTGGTTTTCCTTGTGAGTGTGAAGAAGGCCCTACACCTCCTTGGTTTTTCTGGATCCTACTTGTGCTGAGTTTTTTTATCAGCATCCTGAGGTGAGTATCTTGGAGCTTAGCAGCCTCAAACGCACTGCAGCACCTCTAACCTTTCTAGGTTTCTCTCTCAAGAGAAAATTCTGTATTAAATTTCCTCTTGACACTACTTGCACAGGCTTTTCCAGAGTGATTTTCTTTGTCATTAGAGTTACGAGTATGAACTTTTCTGGGATGCAAAACAGGACATGCATACAGCTTTGTGTCATTGTGTGACTGCTGTTGGTCAAGCTTTTCAGCCTTATCAGCAAATTTTGTTTCAGTTGCACTTTACATCAACATGGAGTTCTATTGCAGATATGGTTACAGTTAGAAAGTAATGATTTTAGTATTGTTAGAGCATGAATTAATTATAATTTCTGGTGGGATAGAAAAGAACAGAAAATATTTCTGAAATCTAGGGCTTAAAGTATTTCTCACTATAGTTGTTGCATCAGCAGTTTACTTATTTTATCCATATTTACTATGGCTCTACAAGTGAAAAGCCTGGATTCAGAAATACTACAGAAGGAAGAAATGGTGATTACAGAGCGCACGTTCTCAAAAGAAGCTATTTTAGATTTCCCTAAAGCAAAAAAAAAAAAGTATAAAAAAAAATTAAAAATACCCTCAGGCTTCCCTGGATCAGGAATGTGATTCTGTACTCTGAGCAGAAACATACCAAATTCCTTGCAAATTCACTGTCGTCAAATCATTGCCTTGCACTTCTCCTGCCCTTCTCTGTATAACTTTAATTTGTCTGCCTGTGTCTGCATCCATAGATGTGCAAGAAGTTAGCCCAGAGTGGCTCTCAAAGCCTTGGTTGGGTTTGCTGGACTAGTAGATTTAAATAAATAAATAAATAAAGCCATTCTTCTTTTAAACTGAGAAATTCAAATCAGGCATCAGGGAGACGCAGTAAACAAGGAGCCTGGTGATGCCATTTTTAGACAGGCACCATTCAGAGTAGGATTGTGCTCGAGGAGGTGCTAAGTATGTTCAGCGATATTGGCGTTTGGATTCAGTTGGATGAAGATCCAAAAGCAAACCTGAGCCCTCTATGAATGGAAACAGTCTTCCCCCGCACACCCCTACCTTGCTTCTCCGTCTCATGTGGCGGATGTAAAGACCCCCATCCCTCCATCCCGCCTCGACCTCTGCTGAGAGGTGGCAGCTTTTCCCATCGGGTGAAGGAAACACGGGAAAAGCCCTCAAGCTGCCTTTCCCCAGCCACGCCACTCTGCGGGGATCACAGGAGTTGTGCCACTTAATTCTTCAGCTGCCGTGGCGCGCTGCAGGGCGGTGACCATGAGCGTAAACGAAATACATGATTAATAAAGCAGTGGTGGTTTGCGCTTGGTGCTTGGTAGTGGGTGGGATGTGGGGAGAAGCGGCAGGGTAATTATAGATGTGAAAAATGAGGCAGGAACATGCGGTAACCTTTCTAGGTTAGCTGTCCCTGTGATCGATGGCCTACATTGTTTTCTCGCTAACCTCTTGGTGAACCTCCCCTTTAGAATAACAGGGGAAATACAGTTATTCCCTTCCCCATCTTGTTTGTTGGTAAAGCACTCGTGTACCGCCTTATTATTGCGCCCTAAATATTGCCATGTGCCGGTAGTAAATCATATGGAGGGTAATGAGCTGCGCCTTGTGCAGGGGCCTTTCCATCCTCCCCCTGCCAAGCCAAAGGCTGCCGACCCATCGCGGCGCGAGCGACGGCACCAACTCTGTTGTGGTCCTGGTTAAACCAAAAAGACCTCTTTTCACAACTAGAATAGGTGCTGGGGGAGCTATAGGGACATAGGTGGGAAAGGGTGCAGGGAAGGAGGGGGTAAAACCAAAGATGTACCCTAAGGTTTTTGATGGAGGGACAGGGAAGCTTCAAGATGTTGGGGTGATAAATTTATGGATTTACAAATGGTGACACAGGCCTGGGTGTAAGTGTCTTTAAGGGGAGGTGTTGGTCCGTTTGCATCCCCTGCTGCTTGAATGTACTCTGGTTTTGCCTATCAAAGCCAAACTTACCCTGTTTTCAGTAATTTCAAATACAGCCCTCAAGTGATGAAGTTTCTGAGAGCTGCAGCCAAGTTTGTGAACCCCAAACTCCTCCGTCAGGAAGAGGATGGTTCAGTTCAGGCGTTTCAGGGGAAAGTGTATGATATACACCAGATAAAATTGCAACACGTGAGAAAATGTAAAGAATGCCAGGAAATGTTCTTGAACCCTGCAGCTGACGTAGCAGAGGGCTTAAATGGTTACAGACAGTCACGATAACTGAAGATACAAATGTATGCATAAGAGAGCCCCTTCTTTCAAGAAAGGGTGGATCAGCGCCTTCATGTCCTGGGAAGTGTTTTTGATTGTTGTATTTATTTCTCTGGAGTAATTACTGAACTTCCTCTCAACCAGAAGCATTCCTGATATATGGGGCTTTCTTTGCCCTTTACAAGGACGGTACTGGCTACTTGCAAAACAGTCAAATTAAGAAATGGCATCCATACCGCAGTGCGATCCAAGGACAAATTAGAAGTTAAAATTAATCAGGTGGGACTCATTCCAAATTCCTCTCGTGTATGACAAAGAGGAGGAAAAGTTTATGTTGTATGATGTTTTTTTCCACAGGTTTTGTCTCTCCAAAATTTCTGTCGTGGCCACTTAAAATTTTAACATGTGGGAAATGTTTATATTTTTTCAGAACATCGGGATAGCTTTAAGAATTTGTTTTGGCAAGAAAAAAAAAAGAAACTGTAAAAGGAGACATTTGAAGAGTCCCAGAAACAAATATATGACTATGTGTTGACATGTTATGAAGGTGTTGGGAGCGACTCCTTACTTAAAATTGTGTTGAAATTTGCACTTACTATGGATTTAAATTCATCACCTTCACACTTTAATGATTGAATTTAGTCTCCTGATTTGGTACAGACATCCATTGGAGAACAATTGAATTTTCCATGTGATAGTTTTAAATAAAGAATGAACTTAACTTTTCAGAAGGTTTTATTTTAAAAGTCTTCCTTCTGAAGCATTGCCTTTCTCCGTGCAAACATCGTGGCTCCTTTGGGAGTATTTGCACACCACGCATGCATTCTTGCTTGTATTCTGGTTTTCTCTCCGGCTCCTGTAAGATATGTGGCATTAAAGTTTAAAGTCAGAGTTACTCCTCTGCTAACAGCTGCAGGGGCTCTCTTCCACATCTGGACAATTGGGAAATTGCAGTCTTTGTCCCCAAAATGTGGTAGTCCCCATCCCCGTGTGAGATATGGATGAGATGGGAGCAGAGGGCATTCATGGAAAACAACATTCCAGAGGTGGTGGTCTGGGCTCGCCCTGCGCATCCCTTTGCTCCATAGGCACTGAAGCAGGAGGCATTCAGCCCAGGGAGGGTGAAAACTTGGAGGAGGAGTGGGGAAGGAGAGAATCCCAGTAGGAAATAAACTGGTTTGAGCAGGTGAGCTGAGAGGAGTTTTGAATGAAGCAAGGGCTGGTTGGGACAGCAAGAGGAGTGGGAGGGAAGGGCATGGACTTGGGGAGCCAGAATGAGGGAAGCCAGGCCCCACTCACTGCAGACAAGGTCCCTCTGAGCTCTTGGGGTGCTGCTTGCCGCTATCACTGTGCCCAGGGCTCCACAAGGGGCCGAAGGTACCCAGTTACCCTTTGGTGCTCAGGTTTGTGCTCGAGAACCTTGGGCACTTAGAGAATTCTAAAGTAGCTTATGTTATGTTATATCTTATGGCCCCTAAAGATCATCAAGTCCAAGCCTCTGCCCCTCGCAGGAGTCCACCCTGAGGTCCACGCTGGCGTGGTGCATGCTAGAAGGGTGCTTGTGTGCTGGCCTGTTGAGTGCAGCCATGTGTTGTCAGCAGCCTGAGATTTTAGCGCTGATCCTTTGTCCTTCCTGCAGATTTGCTTAAGCCTTACTTTGTTGTGCTCTTTACGTAACCAGCAGTGGGATAGTGGTACCCCAGGTTGCTGGGGCGTCCCAGCGGGGCTGCTCGCGCCCGTGGGCTCACTCCTGTCTCCGTCAGCTGCAGCATCCATACTGTCAGTGGTCACCCCAGTGGGTCAGGGACTGTGTTTTGTGCAGGCTTGGTTGCAGATCCCGGATTAGCAGATGCGAAGCACCAAGACCCAGAGTTTATATTTCCAGGGTGACAAGGGATCCCAAATTAGGTTGCAAGTCTTTTAGTTTGGGGACTGTTTTCTTTTGGTTTTTTTAGCAGGACCTAGTATAGTAGGGCTCTGCTTAAACCTTTCGGAGTATAGCCATAGTATAAATACTATAAAACTAAGTTAAATTCTGAGTGGACTCATGTTTCCACAGTTCTCTGGGAGAGGAATGTTTTTGCACAGTGCTGTGACCTGCTGCTTGTATAGGGGGCTGTTGTCACCCACTCTGCGGGTCGCTCTGCGAGCTGTGCCAGTTTGAGTAGGGCTTGAGTTAAAGGTGGACATTTTCAGCAACTGGGGCAGCTCCAAGGTGTTCCTGGTTTTCCCAGCTCCATATGCCTTCACATATGGGTGGGCAGGCATTCCCAGGCTTCTCCTAAAACTTGTCTGTGGACCAGGCAGGTCCTCACAGCATGGGTGGATGCTGCCACTCACTGAGTGGGGCATTAAAGTAGGCCTTGAATTTCCTGAACCGTTCCCGATGCGCTGTCTTGCCAGGTGACACCTACATATCATTTTGCCTCAAAATCTGCCTTGCCTCAGTAATACTCATCTTTTTTGAAGGAGCTTTTGAATCTGTGTAATATTATTATTGCTGCTTCTGAATAGAAGACGTTATGGTCTCATAGATAGGGCACGCTGTTCGCAAGGGCCCCGTTTCTTTTCTTGGCTTTGCTACGCTCTCTCCATGTGATCTTGGGAGAGCTGCTTCACCAATCTGTTCCCTTGTCACCACATATCGCCTTAGATCATCAATTCTCTGGAGCAGACGCAGTCCCTTAGCACACTGTCTTTTAGCGTCTAGCATTACGGGGCTCCGGTTTCTGCCGGAACTTCGGCGTGCTACAGAAATACAAATAATTGCTGCTAATAATAATATTTAATCTGTGTGGCTCTTCAGAGATAAGTAAAGGGCAGTGCTCCCTTCTCTGAGGAGCAGGCAGGATAAGTACTTTATTTTTGTCTTTGTCTTTTTCTAATTAAAAAAAAAAGCAGCCAGTAGACATGATTAAAAGAAAAAAAAAATTAAGGGAGCTGCAATAATTTGATATTTTTAGCCTCAGACCTGCTACTTCCTCTGTGAAGCCAATCTTAGGATCATGGCCTAAGTCTGGTTTGTATCCATGTTTGCCAGGGATTGAAGTCGTTTGGAGCCTTATATCGGTAGTTGGCTCAGTATTCGGGCTAATCCTATAAAAACACCGTGCAGCTTGGTGCAACTTTCAGTATTTGCTGTGAACAAAAGTCTCGGGGAACGTTACAGATCTGACGTGAAGAGCTTCACTTGGCCAATACATGGCATGGCTCTGGGCTGGAACGATAAGGGTTTGGGATGGAGCTGAGCGTGGCAGAATAGGAGGGCATCGGAGATGAGAAGTCAACTCTTGACTGTCTCTGTGTGCCTTGGGTTTTTTTTTTAATTATTATTGCCAAAGAAACACAGCAGCAACAACAAAAGGTCTTAAATATTCAACAGCCAAAACAATAGATTTGAAAAGGAAAATAAAAAAGTTAGAGCCAGCTCTGGCATTGGTGGACATTTGGCTCTGAAGGAAGTGAGAACAGCTTGGATTTGCATAAATTGCATACTGCGGGTCAGAAAGCGGAGTCAGAATTACGCTTTCATTGCAGTGGCATGAATGGGAGCACATAATTGGCATTCTTCCGTTCTTGATCAGATGCCTCCTTCGGGGGATCTCTGCACCCAATACGTTGTGACTCATCCATTCACTGCCTGGCGTGGATAGGGCTTTTGTTTTCAAATTATGATTTTGCTATTCTCTGATTTCTTCCATAACCTGGGAAAGCCCCAGCCCTCCCTCCCCTCTGTGCTTTACCCTTTGTTTTGGAGAACAACCAGAGGTCACGCTGTGCTGAATGTGGTTGTTGTTGCATCACCCCCCTGCCCCCCCGGATGTGTTTCTGCACTTCTGGGTCAGCGCAGAGCTGACGACCCCTGGGGGTGATGGTGGTTGTGCTCAGCGTTGTGCACCCCCTGTGAAGTTTACAGAGTCCTGCTTTTCTGAGGCCAGAGAGACGAGTGGGGTTGTGATCAGCACAGTAGGGCTGCCTTTGGGGATGTACAAAGATGCGCTTCTGGCTGGGGCAAGCTTCATATGTCTCATGGCTGAGCCAGGACCGGTCTTTCTTTTCCATTATTAGGCTTAATAGCTTTTTTTTTTCCTCCTCTTAAGATTTCCAGCTCAAGTGCAAGGAGGACTTGCAAGGATTCAGATTCAGCAAAGCACAATTATGTATACTTCACTTTAGCTGCATCCAGTGCCCTCGCTGGGAGTAGGGCACACATTTGCTTCAGGTGATGCGTATGGTTAAGGGTTTCACTGCAGCCACAGCCTCCAGCAACTGTGTATAGCGCTGCTAAAAACTCGTGTCCATGCAGCCATGGGCAGCCACGTGGAAGCCTTTTCCAGCTGGATGTCAGGTCCTGGTCCTCCTCCCTCGTGGTTCCCTGTCAGCACTGCCTGCTCCAGGGCTTCCCCTCTCCTCCTGGCTGCCTGTTTCTGGTTTGTCTCCCCACAGAGTCACTGGCCAGACCAAAAGCCAGGTGCCGCTTGGCCATGTCCCATACCTTCCTAGGACCCTGCTGCTGACCTCAAATCCAGCCAGCGGCAAAGACAAATGGCAGCTAAGGGCTATTGATGGCTGGGGCCTGCCTCTTCATTTACCCACAGACAAATGTTTTAACCTAGCGGCACTAAGAAATCTTACAGATTGGAAAGAATTTGTTTTATTCCTTGGGTCTGCTAATCAAAAGGACGAGTCCTCCTTTAATCTCATCCTGCCACAGGCTCGGTTCTATCTTACTTTGTCCGAAAAAGCTTTTATTTTCAAGGCGTAGGAAAAATGATGTTTATAAAATATAAACTACAGGAATTTTCATTCCCCTCTGGCTTTAGGAGTAGGAGAGCAGCTGGTAGAGAGTGGATGAGAAAGGCTTTATCTGCTATATTTTGGTTACTGCGCTTTGAGTGATGGGTTTAATAATTGATAGAGCAATTTAGCAATGATCCATAATCCCGAAAGAAGCCTACGCTCCCCTCCCTCTCCCTCTTCCGTCCTCCCTCCGAGACTGACAGGCTGCTCTCAGTGTTTTTGTCTGCAAAATTTCATCCCTTGGTTTCTGTAAACAGCCTGACATGGGAGAGGGGGGAAAAAAGCGACTGTTTCTGAATCTTTTGTCTTGGTTTCACAAACAGCTGCGCTGCCTTCTCCAGCTCGGGGCTTCATTTGCTTGCATGCTCTTGCTGAGGAGAGCAGGAGGTTTTCTTTCAGGCCTTAACCTAAATGGAATGTATATATGCAATCTATATACATCACAGCGGTGCAGAGCCTCCGAGCAGGGACCCCTCCCTCCACATTTAAACCCAGGGCTTTGTTCATGGCTGAATCTGGCTTTCTTAATCCAAAGAAAGGTCCATAGTTCTTGGGGTAAACAAGTGCACTTTGCTTGAAACCCTTCCAGGATTAATCCATGGAAATTGCTTTTCCCAAGAGCCTTGTGCTGACAGTTGCAGCGAATGTCAGGACCCCATTGGGGTGCCTGGTGTGTAAAGCGTCCTTTTGAAACATGATTTTTAAATATGGGTGCACACGATCTGCACTGGCCCAGCTTGCCACCCTGCTGTCCCCCTGAGCAAAGAGCCTGACACCACCTCCCCAATGTGGGAGAGGAGAAGGGGGCAGGCTGCTGTC
>NW_010182706.1:0-3086 GCF_000695765.1 Mesitornis unicolor
CGATTCTGTGATTCTGTGATCAGCTGTATTAAGCAAACAACCTTTTTATTGCCTTAACTGCTTTAATTTTGTTGTAGATGACCAGGGCTGTCCCATATAACTGAGATTATCCCAGCCACTTATGTAGTCCACATATAAAATAAGTTTATTACAAGCAGAGCTGCAGGTGATGCCTGCAGAAGGCATGGAGATGGTTGAGAAGACGACCTTAAACCACAGCTCAGGCCTTTTAGGGAATAACCCAAGTATCAGTGAGATCATCTGCAGGAACGGAGCGGTGGCTCTTCCGGAGTTGTGGGTACCTTGGCAAGGAGGAGAGGAAATCAATAACAACTTCATTGAGCTGGGAGAGATGGGTGAATTAGCAGCCAGCTTCACGGGACCTGGCTATTTTCTCAATTATTCGAGTTTCTGGGTTATTTTCTGTAACGCTCCTTCCGGCATAAAGAGGCAGGATGCACTTTTACAAGGTGCCGCGAGTCTCAAACAGCTAAAACCACGTAACGCCCCACCCCAACCACAGCAAGTAAAACGCTGATGTTTATTATAATCCTTTATTAGAGCATTAAAACCCTTTCACACAGAGAAAGCTGCTGTGCACGGCCCCCAAATCACCCACCAGCAGCTCCCAGCTTTGCCCTGGAGCACCTTGGTGCGGCCGATGGATACGACCAGGCTGCAGGGCACCCCTGAAAGAACCAACATCCCTGCTCCAACTCAAAATATTGCAAAACCAGCTTGTACATTTGCGTTCGGTGAACGAGACGATCGATTTTGACCCATAAGTTGTTGCAGAAATAGACTCTGCAGACGCAGGGAAGACGCAGCGGAGCATCTTCTCCCTCGCGGTGCAGCAACGCTCCCTGGACGTCCACTCCATCGCTCCCCAGTAAATAACCCCAGATTGCTCATGGCAACGCCGATTCCCGAGCTGGCTCGGTAGGAAAACAGGATCCCTGTAATTATCCCTCGGCCTGACGACATCTCCATGGTGGAACAGGGATGAGAGAGCGTGAAACCCAGACCGGCTCCTTTCTCCGCTCGCGCCGCGGGTCCCAAGCGCACGAGGACGCGCTCGGGCCGGAGTCATTCCCAGTAACGCTTTGCAACCTGGCAGTGACCACAGGTACTTGCCATACAAGTGATTTTTAAGAGAAAAAAAACAATAAAATATGAAAAATGAGAGGGTAGCAAGAATAACTTTGGGGCTGCAAGGAGCAGTGGTGCGATTAGAAGGATCAGTCGTGTCTGTAGAGCCTTATTAGAACCAATTTAACCAATAAAATATGAAAAATGAGAAGGTAGCAAGAATAACTTTGGGCCTGCAAGGAGCAGTGGTGTGATTAGAAGGATCAGTTGTGTCTGTAGAGCCTTATTAGAACCAATTTATATGCAAGTGAAACAAATCACCGCCACTTTTCTAGGAAAACGCCAAACTCCGTACCAATTTCCACGCTTTACAATCTCATTGACTTCAGAGGGATTGCCTGGGGTGCGAATCACCGCTTCGGCCTCTCAGAGTAATCCCTTCCCTCTCCTCCTCTCCCAAACCCCATCGTCCCCATCAGGTGCTGCCGCTGAGCCCCCCCATCCCCATCTCAGCCCCACGGCGCCGCTTCTCCCCTCCCCGTAAAGCTTTGTGAGGGGTTGAAAAGGAAATAAAAAGCTGATTATAGTAAAAATATGATAATAATAATGCCAGCAAATGAAAACCACGGTCTCAGCGAGCCTGGCTGAGCACAGGGGGGGTTATTTGGGGCAGCGGATGGGGGAGAGGCACGAACCCTTCTTCAATCTCATTAAATCCAGATCCGAAAGCCACTCAGATCCGAGGGCATTAAGGATTTTGGTTCGGAAGGGCAGGGATAAATGAACTCCTGACTCAGGCCCTAATCTTTACTGTTGTTTAAATTCTGCCACTTCCTAAGGTTGCAGCGTTTCCTCGTGATAAAGAGAGCTCCGCTCTCGCAGCTCAGCGGCCCCTGCTCTCCGACGCATCGGGGCAGATGCTTCAGGCTCTGAAAAAAACCCACAGGACCCGCTTCTCCATTTCCAAATAGCGGTGCAAAAGGCAACTGCTGACCTCGCTCCTCGCTTTAATCACAAGCTGCTGTTTACAGGGCTACCAACGCACCAGGATAGAGGTTAATAAATGTTTAATGGCCCGGTAAACACCGAGGGCTTTCTCTGCAGCCCATTTCAAAGCCTGATCAAATATAATAATCCTTTGCGCGTCTGTCTGGCCTCCTGTGAGATGGGAGGAGATGCTGCTGCTTTATATTCAGACAAGAAAGGGGTTTGAGCTATAGGGACATTGATGTTTCCCCTCCTTCCATCTCAGTTTGTTGCTCCTAGAAGGGCAGGAGGATGCAGCAACCTGTCAGACTCGAATTTCTACATAATATAGAAATGCAGGTGGCATTTGCCTCTCGAATTTAATAAAGCAGTTATAAATAACAGGCATATTACAGATAGGAAGCAGAGATTGTGTATAGAAAGCTGAGAGAAGTTATTTAGTTACAGACTGGGGTACAGGGGAGAAATACCTGCACTCTTCATGAAGACTTCACGGGACTACGAGCCCAGAAATGCTGAAGCTTTTTAGAAAGAAGCTTTATTTTTTAAAAAATATGGAAATAAGATCAAGACTTAAGCAATTGATAGATCACACACCTTGCACAGTGCACAGGATTGCCGAGCAGCATCAACCCAGGTGAGTGCTGACTTCTGCCAGAGCAAAGGGGAGAAAACACTGCACACCACCTAGCATCTGAAATGCAAGAGGTATTTCTCCCCCCAGATTATCACTGTGGGGCCATTACTCAATATTCCCTCCCCATGCAAATCTTTCTTACCTTCCAGACCCTCACATCTCCAACGTGGTATTTCAAATGAATCATTTGGACACATTAAAGCCAAGCAGTTGGGGTTTTATTGCGCAGCGCTGTGGTGAGCTTCCCTAAAGAGCCGATGCTAAATCAGAGCTTGGTTAGCGTTTGGTGAACTCACATGGACAAAAGATGAAGAGACCAGAAAAAGCCACGAGGACTTAAAGATTTAACATCTTTATCACTGATCTGGATGAG
>NW_010182707.1:0-19178 GCF_000695765.1 Mesitornis unicolor
GGGCAGTCTCGGGCTGTCAGCCAGCGCTCCTGGGAGCCGGGCCCTCCGCTGCCGGGGGAGCAAAGCAGGCCCCTCCTGAGGACAGCGCAGCCGGTGCGTTTTCTGTTGGCTTGGACAAACTGCTGTGCGTTTAGCGTTTGTCTGAGCTAACTTTTTTTGGCTGTCAAGAAGTGTACTGCTTCATACAGGCTCTTTAAATAATGAGGAAGCCTCTCTTCAGGCACTTCTAGATCTTGTTTTTATTTGCCAAGCATACTAACTCCTCAATTTTTATTTTTTTTTAAGCTTTACCTGTGGAAATACTAACAGTGAGGAGCCCTCTGGTAGGTTGGCTATTGGGTGTGGCTGACATGCTTGCAATAAAACATGCTTGAGGATGTGATGGTGAAGTTGTGTGTTGAAATTAGGAAAAGTAAAAGTTGATTTAAGGGAAAGGGAAACAAAGGGAGTGAGTACACTTGGCGATCAGGGAAAAGCATCATAGTAGAACAGAACTAATTTTTTTAACAGTAGGGTGATGAAGTATTTAAAAGTAAAGCTAATAATTGAGCTAGGCGAACAGAACAGACTGACTTCTTTGCATCCTAACTTTTGTTCCTGTCTGGTAAAGCCTTTGGGTTGGAGGATGTTCTCTCTTTTTTCCTTCAGTGTTGGATTGGCAGAGGTTGGGAACGTCTATCAGTCTGGTGTTGGTGTGGCCTGGTAGAGGGGAGTAAGTTATGTGAGCATCTTTCTACTGGCAGCACCTGCTTGAGAGGACAGTCACCCTAGGAAAGGGATGTTGATCAGCCTTGGGGATGTTATTTTTTCCCCCCCGTATCCAAAAGCAATACTAAAGTTAATGAAAGCTGAAGAGAAGCTGTACTCTGAGGAAGCTGAAGGCAAATACTTCACAGCTAGATATCAGGAGGAAAGGGTGTATGTACAGCTTTCATTTAGAGGTGTTTTAAACCCAGCACTGTTGAGCTCAATGAGCTGCGAGTCAGACAAGAATGGAAGCGAACCAGTTTTCTGTTGTAGGAATGAACCTTCATCCCTTCTGACACTTGAAGTCTGTTTTACAAGTATGTTGCTTCTAAGTACTAGTAGTGTGTAGTCTTTTATCCTGGTGGAGGTGCTGGGGTAAGAAACATGCTTTGTTTATCCTTTGGAATGAATGGAGGCTGGTTACTTCATGCAGTGATTGATGTTCGTTAAAGAATGGTACACAGATGCTATGAGGCATGGCTAGCTTCAAATTTGTGCCTCAAAGCAAAATGTTTGCTAATCCATCGTTGGTGCAAGATTATACTGTTTAGTGTGTGTGATAAATCTTGGTGGGACATCCAAAAGGAAAGAGAACCCACAAACCTGCGAGAGTGTTTTGTATGCAACACATATGATGTTTTCAGCAACTCAGTGGCTCTAGAACTGTGCTGACAAGAGCACTACTGGGGATATCACTGAAAAGGAAAAAACAGTTGTGTGCATTCTAGCTTGCTTCGGAGAACCAGAGAAATGTGCAGTGTGTATAATTAAAGGATGGGGTTTGGGGAGAGAGAGGAATGTTATGTTTTAATTGTAAAAGTGTTGTGCAAAGAGTAATGTCTTAATGTGGCCTTAATCTGTAGTGTTAGCTACTGGTAATTTCTAAAGTGGAACAACTCAAAACCAACTTGGTACTGAAAGAATCAACACCACCTGACTTTGGGATTTTAATCTAGCCTAGCTGTTAAGAGTGAGCTATGGGGAAAACACTAACAACCCTGAAACTCAATTAGATAGCTTGGGAACAAAAAACATGTTAGTGTTCAAATAAATAGGATTATTTATACAGTTTATATATTGTAGTTAGTTTTTTTTAATGTTGGCAATTTATTTTAATTGACAGCTCTTAACATTTGGAAAAGTAGAAAAATGGCATCAGAAGACATCACTAAGCTTGTGGAGTCACTTGCCAAAACCAAAGTGGGTGATGGACAGTTGAGCTTCAAAGGCCAGAGCCTTAAACTCAATACAGCTGAAGATGGTAAGTGTCTTCCTGAAATTCTAAAGGTTTGTGGTAAACCTCCTGCTAATCCTACACACACAAGTTGTCATAATATTAGCAGTGATGCAAGGGTGATTCACCTACAGCTGCTTCTGTGATAGAGATGTTTCCTTCCCTTCTTGTATCCTGCTTTGACCTGGTGCCCTGGCAGTGCTACAGCTGGCAGAATTGGACTTTGGCTCCCTGCTGTGTAATTCCTGTTTTCTTGGTGTTCTCTCCAAGTGCTTTTGACAGTCACTGTGCATTAGAAGTCAGTGCTCCTTTTAAAAACAGTAAGCAAGTGGGTGACAGCTCTTGGAACAAGTAGATGCTTCAAAGACCTGAACAGAGAAGGGGACTGATATGTTAGTCTGCTGCAGTAGTCCAGTTTCTTCCCAAATTCTGACCAATTTATTAGACTCTTAAGGTTTCTTTGGGGTGTTTTTTTGTGTTGTGGGTTTTTTTTTTCTGGACTATCTCTTGTGCTGGTCTATGTGTGCTTCCCAGTTAAAAATGTCTTGCAGTGACTGCTAATGTAGTAAGTATGTAGAGAATAGGTATATATTCTTAGGTCAACATCTCTGTCACACCAAGAAACAGCATGTTCTTCAGAGGGGTTATTCACTATAGTGCATACTCTTTTTACTGATTCCAAAGATGGTGCTTTTTTTATGTGCCATCTTAGTAGTGCATAGCCACTGAACAATGGGAAAGGCTTTGTAGCTTGGGAATGATAGCAAGTGCCAGTGAAAGAAGAGAGTCTGCAGCCTGCTTGTCTGGCATAGGATCACTCTAGAATTAAATTGTTCCTCCCTGACATGTTTGCTAAACGGGCATCTACTTTTGCCAGTCAGTGGGAACTTCTTGTTGACGTAGCACCAATTCCTATCAACTTTTAGCTTAGTCCTTGCATCTTTGTAGGCACATGCACTCCAGCTCCTAAACCATGTGGTGAATGGTAGAGGAATTTTACTTGCGAAGTAAGGAAACTTACTTTTGCAAATAGGATGGTTACTGGAGAATAGAACTAGAAATAAACTATGGACAGGCCGGGTGGGGGGTGGAGAATGGTCTCTCTAGTGACCTGACACTTTAGCTTAGTTCCCATTGCTGTTTCCAGGAATCTTTCAAATAATGTTGTTCAGCTGTTTTTGCTAAGGGTAGAGTTGACCAAGTATTGCTGTATCAGAGTGTTACTGTGGTACCTATGAAGGCCAACTAGACTTACTTGCTCTTTGCAGCTGAAGAAGTGATCAAGCAAATTGAGGAATTTGATGGCCTGGAAGCATTGCGGCTGGAAGGCAACACAGTGGGTGTGGAGGCAGCAAAGGTCATTGCCAAAGCCTTGGAGAAGAAATCGGAGCTCAAGGTGAGATCCTCAAATGGGTGGTGGTGAAGGGGAAGAAGTCATGGAGAAATACTGAAGGTCTATGTATGTACTTCTTGCAGTAGCCTGACTTGAGTTAGCCCCAGATCTTGCTTGGTGGTCCTTCCCAGTAGGAAGAACCACCGTATGAAACCTAGGGACTTTGGGACAGTGGGAACACTTTCTGCATCCTTAACTGTTGTTCTTCAGAAGGCTTCCAGTCTTAAAGCTGGGAAGCTGTGCAAGGAAAAGCATCTCTGGCAGAGACAGCAACTATAAACAAAGAACTGTGGCAACAAAACTTCATTTTCTAATGGAAAAGCTGGGTCATATCTTCTGCAGAATGATCAGATCCGAAGAATGAGTCTTCAAAAAATGACTGAATAGGAAAGAAATAATGGAGGAAATGCAGCAGGAGGTTTTCCCATGTCCAAGCTGTTTCCTTGCTCCTGTTCTAGCCAAATATTAGGAGGATGCTGTGCTGCTGCAGGCATTGTCCTTTGCAGGAGAGGTGTATGAAACATTCATTCACATTAATCACCCAAGTGTGGCTTTTCAACCAAGTTCAGATTGTTGAGCTCCATACCTCAGTAAAATCTGCATTTCTAATGTATCCTTCAGTTTCCTGCTGTGTTCTCCTGTGGTAATTTTCTCAGCAGAGAAGAAATCCAGCTTGAATGCAAGCAAAAATTCTTATATAGTGTTATTTACAATGTGCATTTCAGTGACTTTGTCCTTACAAGTGAAGTAATTGTAATGTTAGTTCTCGTAGCATTTTAGTACAATTAAATGACAAGCTCAAGGGAAAGCAGACAGTATTAAGCTGTCCCCAGTGATGTAATGCAGCTTGTATGTGTAAACCTCTGTACAGCTGTATTGTCCTAAGTATTTCTAATGGTTTCTATCTGTATGTTTCTTTCTTCAGAGGTGCCATTGGAGTGACATGTTCACAGGGAGACTAAGGTCTGAGATACCTCCTGCTTTGGTAAGTGAAAACTAGATCTGAGACTTCTGACTAATATAACTTCTTTTCTCACCTGTCATGCTTTTTGTGGGAGTATGTATTTTAACGCAGAGCTGGTTTTTCTTTGTTGTTAACGCTAAGTGTCTCAGAATAGGTGAATGATTCTTTTTTGCTCTTTCTGTATGAGGTGGAGAAGAGTTGATAAAAGGCCAAATGCAAGTCCATGCTAGTGAAGAAGCTTATGACTGGGGGAAACATCCTTGTGATCCTATAGATAGAATGGGGACTAAGCTTTCTAAATAAAAGTATATGGCCATCTCTTCCAAGAGCATTACAGAGCTCCCTGCCTTCTTGAGTCCTGTGAAGCAAGAACACAATAAACTCAACAGAATGAGAACAAAATTTATTTTAGCAGTGTAGAGGGGAAAACTCAGTTTGAGAAGTATGTATTTGACCTAAAAGGATGGGATAACTTCTTGGTAACTGCCTTATGGTTTTCTTTAGCTTAATTTGCACAACTTAATCTCTGGCTTTAGGTGTAAAGTTTTATTTCCCCTTGCAGCTTTGCCAAATGTCTTCAAAGTGGAAATTTTTGCAGCATCACTGTCATACCTAGCCACTACAGTGATGCTGTCACTAGAAGTCAGTCTGCTCCTTCCCACCCACTGCCATCTGTTTCCTTACAGATCTCTTTGGGGGATGCACTCATCACTGCTGGAGCTCAGCTGGTGGAGCTGGACCTGAGTGACAATGCCTTTGGGCCAGATGGTGTGCGTGGCTTTGAGGCACTGCTGAAGAGCCCTGCATGCTACACCCTGCAGGAACTCAAGCTCAATAACTGTGGCATGGGCATTGGTGGTGGCAAGGTAAGGGTTGTCCCCTTTTTTGGGAATGAGATCAGAGCCAGGACTTGGCTTCAGACTGCCCTACACAGAATCACAGAATGATTGAGGTTAGAAGGAATCTTTGGTGATCATCTGGTTCAACTCCCCTGAGTTGAAATCAAGGCAACTAGACCAGGTTGCTCAGGGCTGTGTGTAGTCAGATTTTTAATATCAAAAAATATGGCACTCTGCCAGTAAGTAAAATTCTCCTATTCCTTAATCATCCTTGAGATCCTTTGCTGGACTCCCCCCAGTATGTTTGTGTAGGAACCTGGAATTGGATACAGTACTCAGATGCATTTCACAGGGCTGAGTAGAGGAGAAGGATCACTTCCCTTGGCCTGCTGACAATGTTTTTTCCCAAGGCAGCCCAGGAACTGACTGACTTTGCTGCAAGTGCATATTGATAGCCAACTTCTCACCCATCAGGACCCCCAGATTCTTCTCTGCCAAGCTGTTTTGCCCCTAGTTGACCCCCAGCTTATGCTGGTACGTGGGGTTCTTCTTCTCCATTTACAGGACTTTGCATTTCCCTTTAAACTTAATGAGATTCTTGTTGGCCCATGTCTCAAGATACCTTTCTTCTACGTGTTTTCATGGATGCATTTCTGAAGTATGAAAAGCTCAGCTGTTTTTTCCAGGACAGGAAAACCGTTCTATCCTAATAATTAGATTCCATGTCAAGACTGCTACTGGCCTTGGAGTTGAGACAACAGTGTTACCAAGCCTAGCACTGAAGCCTGTTGGATGAAGCAGAAAACCAAGACTAATTGTTATCACTAAGACACTACATAGTTGCCTGTGTAAGAATCAGATGTTTTTAATGGGACCAATGTGTTCTAGTGCTGCAAAATTATCACTTCTTGCCTAAGACCCTAGTGTGCAAGTGTTGTAGTTACAGACAGTTTCATTGTATGCCTTCTGTAGAAGCAGGTACATTTCAGTGGTGACCAAAGTATTTCTTGAGAGCTGGATATACAAAATGTGATTGGATTCTTCAAAATGAGATGCTGAAATAGTATCAACTGCTTGTTTTATCTTTAGATATTAGCAGCTGCTCTGAAAGAGAGTCACAGGAAATCAAGTGCTCAGGGCCAGACTCTTGCTTTGAAAATGTTTGTGGCTGGCAGAAACCGCCTGGAGAATGATGGTGCCACTGCTCTGGCTGAAGCCTTTGGGGTAAGTACTAAACCAGAGCTTCTTGACAGTAAATTGGAGCAAGGCGTGCTTAAGTGCTAATGTTAAAGATAATGCATACAGAGCTCGCCTCAGCTTGGAGGCAGTGGCTGGTTGTTGGTTCACCAAAGTCGTGATATAGTTTCAGCAGTAAACAGGAGTCTTCAACAAGTGCAATTAGAAGATGACTGAATGTCTGGGTGACCCAGGTTTCCAAACACAACTTGTGGCTGTGTAAAGTAGTTACCTGAGGGAGAAATAGGCATCGTCTCACTAATTTAATAGTAGTCCTATTCCTTCTCCACCCTCTTGCTAATAGAGGTTGGGACCATCTAATTCCCCTTTCTTTTCTCCATTTCTGCTAAAAGTGACTTCTGAATTATAATTAATATTATTAGGTGTATTAACAATGATATTGCAGGTTATAGGCTCTCTTTGTAAAGAGCTGTCTGGATGTGATTTTGACTAATTGGTAATCATGGCAGAAATAAGAGTTCTTAAAGACTTTAGAGTCGCATAACGAAGTGATTTATGAGGAATTCATACTGAATGGCACTACCAAAATGGGATTTGTTACTGTGTTTTGTGACATACTGTTTAGTCCATAAATAGTGTTCATACTGATTTTCTTACGGGTTTGCTTCTTCAGTCATGGCAAAATGTACATCTTCATTAGAAAAATACCATATCCAGTGATGTTGCTTGGTCTGTTTCAGTGTTGTTGAACCACAGGTGAAGATCTAAGGTATCTAGAGCAGGCATGCTAGGAGGATGCTATTTATGACTCTTACCATCAGAGCTTTGTGTTAATGTGATGCTTGCCATGAGCCTCCAATTTCACTTAGATTTGTGTCATAATTGTTGGTAAATAATTCTGTGTAGAAGAACTAACGGAGTTTTGAGTTGGAGGAAAACAGTTTTAAGCAAATACTAAGAAGTGGGGTGCTGTACTTTTGAGTTGACGTTTCCTAACAGCTTCTTTTCATCTGCATCCTTTCCCAGATCATTGGGACTCTAGAAGAAGTCCATATGCCCCAGAATGGAATTAACCATCCTGGAATCACAGCACTGGCCCAGGCCTTTGCTATCAACCCACTGCTTAAGGTTATAAACTTGAATGACAACACCTTCACAGAGAAAGGAGCTGTGGCCATGGCAGAGGTGAGTTGTTCGGAGCAGTTGCTTTGAGTTTGTCTTCTGCCTCTCCGTCTCCTCAAATGCAGTCAGCATTAGCACCTCTGGGTTGGTGGAGCCACATGCCATGCTGTGGTGGGAAAGATGACCTTCCAGGAGTGATAGGACACTCATTTACTTGCATGTCTGTACTTTCAAATTTGTGCTGTCTTGCAGACTCTAAAGACACTTCGGCAGATTGAAGTCATCAACTTTGGAGACTGCCTGGTGCGTTCGAAGGGCGCTGTTGCTATTGCTGATGCTGTTAAAGAAGGGCTTCATAAATTAAAGGTATTGTCATCTTGCTGTTCTGCTTTGAATCTCCTTTGCAAATGCCTAGATTCTCATTTCCTGTTTTCCTGTCCATTCTCCTACCACTACTGACAATTTTGAAGCGGGATTCACTTCAGTGCAGGCTCTGTGCTCACAACTCGAAAGCGATAAGCTGTATTGTAGATCAGTGACATTGCCACATCCAGCTAAGGCTGTTCTACATGGTGTACCGGTGATCTGCATGGACTAATTGGTTCAACTCAGCAAGTGCTATTCAAGAAATCGGATAATGGAAGTATCTGCTTTTAGAACCTTTCAGAGAGTCGTGAACGAGGACTGATGTTTCTCTTCATGAACAGCTTAACATCTCTTCAGTGTTTCAGAGTTCATACAGTTAATGCTTTTTTGTTGTTAGGGCATGTATCAAAGGTCCAAATATTTTTAGTTCTTTGGCAATACCACAGGCTTCTACATCAGTATTTGCACAGGACTTGCATTTGACAACATACTAGACAGACCTAAGTCTAGTCAGTAATGTAAGTAAATTAGGATCTGTACGAACTCCTGCCAGTGGTCACAGCTGCACCAGAACAGATGCTGAACACAATTCCTAATCTTGCAAGCTTGTAGTCAAAGACAAAAAAATCAGCTGAGTGCTGATATGTATTTACATATATGAACCTGGTACAGAAAGAAGTAGTTGCTTTGTGGTGTGAGATCCCTTGTTCAGGCTTCTGCTGGTTCTACTGGAACTTATGTCTGAATGCCCCAGGAAAACTTAAGTAAGGATTCTAGTTGGAGGTATTGAGATGAACAGCCAGAAGTTAAATCCTTTTTACTAGAGCAGAAATGGTTAAGGGAGGGTAGCATAAAGCAATCATAGCTGATTCATTTCTGTTCAAGGACTGCTTCCTTTTTGCTGTTAATATTAAATCTCCTTTCAGGAAAAGATTGATTGAGCACCATGTGGAATGGTGGGGGATGGTGCCTGGCTGTTGAGTAACTTCACTCTTACTAGTCTGTCCAAACTATTTCTCTGCTGGCTGTGTTTATCAGAAGTAGTACCATTCGTAGTTTCTTTTGAAGGCCTTAACTTGGGATCTAAGCGTGCAAAATCAAATGTGCACTCCATTTAGTATAGTAGCTACCCTTCTTCAGTAAGACTTACTGCTGTATGTATTCTGGAATGCTCTTGTGAACCTCGAATAAGTGAAGATCTCCAGTCAGCTGATTGCTAAGGACTGAAGTCTGTTACCTTTTACATGAGCGGTCAGAATGGCCTGGTCTTTGTGGCTATTTTAATAAAGTGGTTGTCTTCAGTAGTGCTGTTCTTAACAATAGTATGTTTCAAAATGGCCTTTTTAGCCTATAAAGTAGGAGTATGTGTCAGATTTTGTTTCCAATTAAAAGTACTTTTTTTGCTAAGAGCCTCTTCAGATGAGAGTTTTTCCACGATGCTTGTGAGCACGTGAAGCTTATGGGGATGACAGATGTTAATAGGAATTCTGCAAACAAATGTTCTGCTTCTTAGGAGCTGAATTTGTCCTTCTGTGAGATCAAACGAGATGCTGCTCTGACTGTTGCTGAAGCTATTGAAGATAAGGCGGAGTTGGAGAAGTTGGATCTCAATGGTATGTGTTTGCTAGATCAAAGTATGTTCAGTCTGATCACAATGAAAAACCACTAGGAAGAATGTTGACAGGATCACATATTCTAGTCTTGCAATTGTCAGCATTTAAAAAATGGTACTTTGAGAGTAGCTGAACTTGGATGACCTCAGGACAGGAAGTGGTTAAATCCTGGAAGTTTTCTTAGCCATGATCTCAGCTGATTGTTAAAGTTAAGCAGTTTCAGTACATCTCGTAAGTGGAAAGGTTAAACTGATGCCTATACCTTGTGTTTTCAGTAAAACTTTTAAAATTGTTAATTGAGACCTCAGATATTTCATACTTGCAAACAAAAACCCCTGTGTGCATCTCTGCAGAAAAGTGGGATGACTTTGACCGGTGTTGACTTCTGTTGTTTGTTCCTTGTGTCACTGCATTTCAGTAGCATTGTGCCGTGTGTCCTTGTTTCAGAATTGCTGAGAACAAGAGCTGTTTATAGAACTAGCAGGAAGTCTCTCAGAGACTCTGAAGAACTGGGGGGTTGGTTTGTGTCCAAGCATTGTGTAATGCTGCAAAATTTGTTTAACAACTGTTTGATTCTGATAACTGAAGTTTGCATTGCTGCCTCTAAGGTGTTCTGCAGAAATGAAAGAAATTTCAGAAATAAGAGGTAGACAAGAATATACAGCTAAATCCTCAAGAGCAAACGTATGTGCATCTGTTAAGTCTACTACATTCCTTCTACCAATCTAGGTAACTGCCTGGGAGAAGAGGGATGTGAGCAACTCCAGGAGATCCTTGAAGGCTTCAACATGGCAACTGTGCTGGGATCTTTGAGGTGGGCAGGGTACTAGAGTTTAAATCAGAAATTTTCTGACAAATTTTGTTGCTGCTTTCATTCACCTTTCTGTTTTAAAATGAGAACTGTAACACTGCAGATGGATGTTGGTGTGCAGTGTGGAGCACAGTCACAGGATTCCATAAGCAGGATAAGCTTTGTATCTTGTTTTCATCAATGGACTTATCTTAGTGTCAGTTCTTGGTTGCATTTCTCGCTCTTTGCTTGCCATTGTCAACTGGGTGACTGAAGGCTGAGTATCCTCTTAATCTGTTGTAGATGAAGATGTACTTCTTGCAGTAAGATTTGAGGGGAAGCTGTTTTTTTTTCTTCCACTGTTCCATGTTTAAGTTCCACTGTAAAGGGATTGCAAGTGTGTAATTAATGTAGCGTGTAATTCAAACCATAGTGATGATGAAGGGGAGGAGGAGGATGATGAAGAGGAAGAGGAGGATGAAGATGAAGAAGAGGAAGAAGAGGAGGAGGAAGAAGAACGGCAGCAGCTGAAGGAGAGAGGACAGGGAGAATCAGAGTCACTGACTCCTAAGAAGATAATTGATTCCCAGGTAAGCTTACCTTACAGATGCATTCCTGTTTCCTCAGCTGCAGAAGAATAAAGGAGGAAATGAGATCTGGAGTGAGTCTGAACTTGGAGTGCTGGCAGGAGTTCACCATTCCTGTGTGGGCTGGCACTGTAGTAACAGGGAGTTAACATGCAGGAAATAAAGAAAATGGATGACTAGGAAATGTGTTTTGTTAAAGTGTGCATGTCCACACACGCACAGAGGGAAAGGCTGAGTAGTGATTGTAACAAACACAGGTAGAAAAAGTCTTCCTGTGTCCAGAAAATGGTGGAAACCTTGTATGTGCAGTGCCATGCAGTCGTACTAGCATATTCTGGCTATTCCAACTCTGGGCTCATTCCAGCCTCAAATTGTTTTCAAATAGAACAAATCCTGGCCTGTGTCCTGACCTGTCGTATGTGCCTTTGCTGTTGAACCAATTTATTTACTAGCAAGAGTAGACTTGAGATGGATTCTGCCTGTTTCAGGATTCAACCCCAGTGCCAGCTCCTCCTGTGGACATTGCCACATTCCTGGCTTTCCCATCACCAGAGAAGCTGCTACGACTAGGACCGAAGTGCTCTGTGCTGATAGCTCAGCAGGTAGGTGAGCCAGTGGTCTTCTGTGCTTGATTCTCTCTCAGAATCATTTAATACCCAGAAGCGATAACTGTCTCTCTTGAGACAGATTTGCATCTTCTCCCAAGTGATCCCAAGAAATTTTATGGAAACTGTTAATGTTTATACTGGCACCATAAAGTATCTTGGACAGTGTTGCTTATGCCTTATGATATGGCCAAGACAAAACTGATGTCAGTCAGCTGAAAGCTGTAATTCTTGTCACAGCCCTAGCAGAAACCCATCTGTTGTAGCTGGTGAGCAGTGAACTAAATTACTCCTGATTTATTTTTTACATATTTTTTTCCCTTGTTTTTCAGACAGATACATCTGATGTAGAGAAAGTAGTGACAACTCTCCTAAGGATATCATCAGTTTTCAAAGATGAAGCCCCAGTGAAAACAGCAGTGCAGGAAACAACAGGTGACTGGGCCTTTCTTCACTTCATGGTGTGACCTGCCTTCAGTGTCGAGGACACCAGTGCAATACAGAGTGAGGCTCCTGTGGGCCAGGCCATTGGGCTGTTTTGTCCCTGGCAGCAGGAAACCCCAGATAACAAAGTACCAAGCTATGCCATGCTGTTGTCTGGAGTGAAAGCAGAGATTCATTCTGAGCTTAGCATATTTTGTGCTTCCAGAATATTTGTACTGAGGGAGCCCAGGAAACAGTTGAACAAGTTTTCTCATTGTGTCCTTATTTCTTTTGGTCTCAAGTTTCAAAATGTTAAGGCTCTAACTCTGGCTGCTGTACTTCATCATGTGATCATATTTATATACATGTACACACATAGCATGCAAGTTCAAATGCATTGAGTAGCACATTTGTGATGCATAGGAGTGAGGTCAAATTTGGTGTGCCTTTTTTACATTTCTGGGTGTGGGTTTTTTCATTTGTCAGGCCTTATACCTAAGGACTGGGTTTTACCTGTCTTGGTGTTTCAGAGGTTATACCTCTGTAGAGACAATTGAAATCTTGGCACATATTACCTTCCAAAACTCCTCTAACAGCTGATATTCCCTGAGGTCCAGTATGACCAATCTTGATCTTAAAATCTGTAACAGCATCTCTTTCTGTGTTGTTTAATATGATGCATTTGTTTCTTTTTAGATGCCTTGTTGAGAAAAGCCTTCACTTCTGCCACGTTTAATTCAGATGCATTCCTCACAAGCCTCTTGATCCACATGGGACTACTTAAGGTGAGGAAGCAGGAAAGAGTTAAGTTACAGTCTGTTTAGGCTGTTGAAGACCAGACTGGCTGGGTTTTGGGTAATTATGTTGCCATGGAAGCAGCTGGGTATCTGTGCATGCATGTTGCCCAGGGACAATGGAAGTCTGCAGGTCCAGCAGAAATCACAAATTGCAAGGTTGCATTAGGATGAAGGAGGTGCCAGCTCTTTGTACCTCTTCTGTTTAATGTGTTCTGTATTATCAGTCATCGCCTAAAGATAGGGAGGGCCAGGTGAGGAAGTAGTGCTGCTGCTGGACTGTGGCATCTATAAGAAGCCATGCCCAGGAGTCTAATCTACAGTATTAGTTAATGTAGTCCTTTAGGGAGCCTCTTAATAGCATAGCTCAAAAATGTATATCCAACTACTCATGCCAGATCAGTAGCATTCAGCTTCATGTTCTGAAGTATCTTTGCCAGATACTAAAGTCAAATATGTAGTTACATTAAATAAACTTTCTAACAAGAAAGGATGGAGGGGTCAGTAGGAAACCTGCAAATTTAAGGAGCACCTTTGCCTATTTGTGCTATAAAGCTTAATGTTTCTTGCTGCCTCAACATCTAGAAGCTGAGAATGGAAACTTGGACCAAGGCAATTCTAAACCACAAAATAGCCATGATCTATGTTATAGCAGCCTGCTCTTAATTAGGTTTATAGATTTTGTTCTGGTAATATCCAGCTTGGATATTGTTGACATGCTTGCATACCTCTTAACTTCCAAAAAAAAATCAGTTTAGCCTTTCATGGTGTACACTGGGCTGAACTTTACGCTTCTCAGACAGTTCAACAGAACCAGAGATGGCTTTGTGTTCTGCAGAATGCATGTTTCTGAGACTGCCACCTACTTCTTATCTCATACAGAAAATAGCAAATATGCACGAGGTACAAGTCACAGACTTGTGTTCTAGAAGAACGCTTTTAGACAAGCAACTGGCACTGATAATAAAGCCCTTGAGGAACAGCCATATGATTGTTTGTCCTCTGTGGTACAGCTGGAAGCACATGAGCAACAGCTATTCTTAGCACTGCAAAATACAAGGATCACAAGTCCAAATCCTGCCTGCAGAATGGAGGGCTTTAGTTGGGATGGCAGTGGAGAAATAAAAGAAAAAAACAATGTAAGAGTTAGGACATGTAGGTTAGCATCACAGGAGCACGAATGGCATGTAAGCAGGGGAACAGCAGCAAGGATGACTGTTAGCTTTATCTAGTACATAATTGTGAGACCAGTTGTGGGAATACTGCATCAAGTTCTGGAGGAAGCCTGCCAGAGAACTAGAGATGATACAGAAATGAGTTACAACATAATACAAGAAAAAAAAAATCATGTCATTAAGGCAACTGAATTCTTTATGAATTGAAGTTGGGTGAAATTCTTTAGCACACTTTGACACAGGGTCTACGAGAAGATTTGGCTGTTTCACTTGCAAGTTCGTTACTTTCCTTACCCCATTGCTGTTGTCAATGACTAGGCTCTAATGGATAAGTACTAGAATGTGCTTGGTGCTGCTCTATTTGAGATGCTTGTGCATGGAGTTGGCTACCTTTGTTTTGAGGAACAGTGCACTTAATCTAGTGAGCAGCTTTCTCTCCTACAGTGTGTGACAGCACTTCATTCAACAGAGAATTCATTGCCTCTGTGAATTAAAGTGGATTATATAAAACAGTGATTGCCTGGTGTCTGACTTCATCTTCTTGTCCTTTTCTCAGAGTGAAGAGAAGATCAAAGCTGTCCCAAGCCTCTATGGTATTCTAATGACCTTGAACCATGTGGTCCAGCAGGATTATTTCCCTAAATCTCTGGCCCCAGTTCTCTCAGCTTTTGTCACAAAGTGAGTATTGTACTTGCCATGCAGTCTTCTCCACAGGAGCTGGTAAAACTGAGGTTTATAGCTCCACGCAAGCTCTTGTGTTAAAGCCCACCAAGTGTCTGTTCTGAAATTAAGGATTAATACTTTGGGCCTCTACTTTTTATCTTGCTTACTCCAAAATGCAAGATTTAGAGTAAAAAGTCTTGATCCTAAAGAAGACATGGTGGAAAGCTGGCTTTGCAGCTAACTGGCTGAGAAGTAGAGACTGATGCCAGTCACAGAAGAGGTGTTTTGAGCTTAAGGAAACCTGCTGGTTTTCCAGCCACTGCTTGAGTGAACTATGAGTACACTGGATCCAACTGCTCCCTCCAAATACTCCCTTTGAGTATGAGGGTCAGCAGAGCTCTACTTGAATTGTCATGTTGCATAGCACTGAACACCAGCAGATCAAAACACTGCAAAACACAAAGACTGAATTTGTTCCTAAAGGAAACTGTTCCTGCTGTGACAGCAACAAGGCTAGTGATGTTTTGAGAACTAAATTGGGAGCATAAGTTTTGAAGAAGCTGCTTCTACTGCCTGTGTCTATTTAATGTTGCTACTTCTAGTGTAGGTAAAGAATCAACTCCTGCCCCCACCAGCTTTAGTTTCTTCAGTGTCTTAAAGCATAGATAATGCAATAGCAGCGGAAGCCATATATCTTCTGGATTAAATCAGTGTGAACTTTAGCGTTGATGTGACTTAGAAAAAGCATCCCATATAGTCCTTTCCTCAAGAGAGCAAGGACTTAAGCAGTCAAGGGGAGAAACAGTCCAAAATTGTCACTTTAAGCAAAACCAGCAGAGGCCTGAAATCTGTTTGCAACTCAGTGGCTTTTTGGTGCAGCACAGACCAGATCAGTTGAGAGTTTTTTTTAACAGGGTCCAAGAACAAGGCTTAAGCCTTTCTGATATTCCCTGGTGCAGAGAATATGCTGAAGCTTGGGATCTTGTGCTGATCTGGTGCAAGACAGAGGCATCAAATGCTTATGGTTAGTACAAAACATCAGTGATAGGGGTGCAGTCCAATATTGGTAGTCAGTCTTTTCTTAGTTCTACTGGGATTGGAGGTAGCCCCGCTGTGATAAAAGGAGAATAATTTTTCCAAGCACTGATGTGGCTGAAGCTGTCAAAGCTGATGCGTAGCAGTGGTGTGTGTCCAGCAACCAGCCACGCTAAGGTCAGTTTTGGAAAATAAAACTCAGTAATGAGCTTGTTTACACATGTGCAAGTGCTAGAGGTCCTTCAGGCGGGAACAGTTTGTTTACTGTCTCCTCTCTGGCTTGATCAGGCTAAGAATTAGGCAGTTACGAGCCAACGACCCTGTGCTGTACCAGCTGAACAAATACACCTCCAACTCACCCATTACAGGTTTAAGGAGAGGTATCAGGACTTGCCACGTGAAGTTGGCCAGACAGATCACTGGATTTCTGGTGCTGCCTGCACTGCTGCCTGTGCCTATGATCTTTCTTGTTGATCAAATAGATATGTGAAGTGTAAGGACCCAGTACCAGCCCTAAAATAGGAGTGAAGGAAATGATGGCTTACTTCATCAGGCACTAATTATGCAGAGAGCCAGCTTGATCAAAACAAGTACTGCTTAGTGTCTATCAGCCTCAGCCTTCCAAACAGAGGATTAAAATCACTTGAAGCTGGGAATACAGAAAAGAGGTCTTTGGTTCAGTGCATTTGACCCTTCTAATTGCTTATGTCAGATTCTAGTGCCCAGAGTGGCCTCCTAACTCAGCTTGACATGTCCCTCTAAACAAATTCACTCACAACAGACACTTGCCCCCTTTCCCTGTATCTGAGTATGTAGACTTCCAGACTCCAGGCCTGCAAAATACCAGTTTTTCATCTGTAGATGATGTTGTATGTGACAAAATAAGGTTAAAATTTTGGTCTTAGTGAATTCATCAACAGAAATTCCATTGAACCCAGAGCTAGGGTTTTACTACAATTACAAGAGGGGAAAGTCTCTTTCTGAATGTGAGGCATCATTCAGAGGCAAAAGTTGTGTGAGAGCCAAGAACCTCTTGCAGTAGGAGGCAGATCTGTCTGCCTGCCTTTGGTCTGTAAGGATGCCAGTACCAAGCCTGCAGTGTCCCTGGGGCTACGAAATTCTTGGAGTCAAAGCTTTCTGATTTGCAAACCCCTCTGTTGCAAGGTGTGATATTGTCATAGGGAAGCTTCTGTGCTGTGCAGCATGATGAAGTCAAAACTATAGATAAGCAATGTACCTTTGCGCTTTATAAACAAGTGTATTTCTTAAAATGCTTTCCCTTAAGGTAACAAACATAACAGTTGTTAAATCCTTTACAACTGGCAGAGAGAACGAGAGCAGTTCAAGAACCACGAAGTCCAGATAAAACAGCTACACCCCTCGTCTTTGCTTGGAATTGAGTTAACAAAATAACTTCCTAACCTCCAACCAAACCTCTTACTGGTTAACCTAATCATAGCAGAGCAAATTGTGCTCTGTTTCTGCAACAAATCTACTTCCACTCTGTCAAATCTATGAGTTCATTTGCAGCAAGCTGTTATGCATTTTTTTTTTGTATGTGGTATTTTCTAGGTTTTTACTTTAGGATCATAGTTCCTCTGGGCATCTAGAGCTTTAAAGCTCTTGTAGCTGCCTAGGCTGGAGCTCAGCTGCCTTTTGCTGCAAAGGGCTTACGTCTGGAGTAGTCATTCTTCTCCTTTCTTTTGTGACAAATTGTGGTGGTGTGCATAGTGTTATCTGTTCAAAAACAATAATAAAATTATGGCCTGTGAGCAGCATCCATCTTACCCTGCTTCTAAGTCAGGGTAAGAGGAGTCCTTATCTCTTTTGGACGCAAGAGGGTGCTGTGAAGCCACATGTGCTTTTCCATAATTCAGGCACAAACACTCAGTGTATGTGGATATCTGCCTGTCTGCTTGTGACTTGCTGGTGGTGGGAAGGGTTTTTTCCTAAGGATTTGGAGTGGGTTTTTTTGTTTTTGTTTGATTTGGGTTTTTTTTTCCCTGTTCTTTGCTATTGGACTGCACCTCGTCACTGGCCTCTTTGAATAGTCTGTAGCATGCAGCGGCAGGCATTTTAACACCACAGCAAGTGAGGAGGCTCCTTAGTGTTAGGAGTGAAGGCTGAGGGAAGAACTTGACTGTGATCAACATCAACAGTTCTCTGTTTCCAAAAACGAGGAAGCTGCCTCCACAAAATTGTCCTGCTCGTTGCAAACAGGCCTGGGTCTTCCAGAGATAACAACTGAAATACCTCACCCAGCCACTTGGAAGATTAATGACAAGTTTTAATTGTCCTGTCTTTTCAGTGTGGGGCATTGAATGGCTCTTGGGGGAGTTAAAAGGGGTTAACTCTTCTCCAGGATGTGATTCTGTTAAACCACGGTATACATGGAGCCCTATACCAAAACAACCTCTACAGCTATTGCCTATGTGCTATAAATCCAGAGATTACTTTTTTGCTCCTACCTAGATATTCCTGTCTTTATTTCAGCTCCCTCTTTCTCAAATTGAGTACACCTCACTGCTATTAAGGTTTATTTTTATTTTGCTGTGGTGGTGTGTAAGAAAGGTAAAATTAATGATTCCCATTCTCAGAACAGTGGAAAACACTGAATTAAAATTCTTTGGAAGAAGTTCCCCAACAGATGGATCCAGACTGTCAGAAGTTACATGTTAACTCTGCTGTGACTCTGTTTCCATCACCTGGTTTCAAGGAGCAGGTTATTCTGTGTGAGGTAGACCTCAATATTGCAATCTCTGTGTCAGGCCCCTTCAGACAACGCTCTGCAGCTTCTGTGGGCTGTTTGTAAGGCCCCCAAACGGTGGCCCAGCAAAGCCAGTCAGGTCTTACTTGCCTTAAGAGGCAGGGAGGACAGGAGCTTACATTACCTCTTTTAAAGACTTCAAAATTCCTGAGACCAAAGTCACCATCAGGTCAAAGATAGCAGATGAGCGAGTGAGAGATGATTTGAGTGCGAGCAGGTTTGTCTTCTGTGGGGTCCTATACAGTGAATGTATATGAAAATTCCATTACTGGGAGGGAAAGGGGCTCCCATTCCCCCCTGCTTCTTCCTACCCAAACTTGAGAGGTCAACAATCTGCTGCTGATTTTTGTACCTGTGGAAATAAATGTTCTGATTCTTGGTTGTTGTCTTACTGGCTCGGGCTCGGCAACAGGAGAGAGAATTTTCCACAGAGAGCTCTGGCTGGGAAGCAGTGATCCATGCAGCAATAAGGGAATGGTTTCAGAAGAGAGAACTAAGGGGAAAATACGTAGGCTTTTGGGCATGCAAGCCCACTGTATTTGAAATTATGTTTTATGTGCTCATTCAAAGTCAGATACAAAGTAGTTCTTTAAATTCAGTATTTTAAATCTCTCTCTCTCTGTCTCCACAGACCAAACCGTGCTCTTGACTCCTGTTCGTTCGCTCGCCACATGCTCTTACAGACCCTCCACCAGCTGTAAGAGACAAGAGATGTGCTGCTGTGCCCTCCCCTCCTCACAGGACTGTCATCAGCAGAGCTGCATGCTGGGAGAGGATCCTGGAGCCCACATGGACATGCTGTCCTTTCTTTTTTTTTTTTTTTTCTTCCTTCCCTGTAGGAGTTTTGTCCTTCCTTCTGCTTCC
>NW_010182707.1:19209-24770 GCF_000695765.1 Mesitornis unicolor
GAATTATTTTCTTCTACTCATGAAGCGCCTCTCTGGTCTGCAGGGTGGGTGCTTGTGCCAGAATAAGTCAGTGCCCCTCTGAGCTCTGCATGAATAGAAAAGAAGAGGTCTCCACTTTGGTCATTTGGACGAGGGTGTGCCACGACTAACACGGGGCCTGGAAGCACTCTCATCAGGATCAACCCAGTTGTGCACTTGGTTTTATTTTATTGGACTGCGACTCCTGCCTGATGGTGTTCAGCACTGTGCAGGCTACGCTGCTGCCCCTGCTTCCCCAGGCCAGGGGAGGGCTTGACCCCCTTCTGCCGCTGCCGGGTCAGAGGGGCGAGGTGTGCTCCCCTTGGTTTCTTCTTTCAAGTCCATTTGTCAATGGCAGTGTGTGGCTGATTTGTATTTTAAAATACTACTCCCCTGCTGCTGTGGCTTGGAATAATTGTGTGCTGTGGCTGACCCTGGTGGCCATTTCTTAAGGGAGCAAGCATTTGGTTTTTTTTTGTAAATTTTTTTTTGCCGTCACCTGTGTTGTTCCTTCTTCCTGCCCTTTCCCTCTCAGTTTCCCTTCTGTCCCTAATTAAATAGGCTTGGTTTGGAAATGAATGCAACCCATGAAATCCCTGTGGAATATGTGTTCCCTTTTTCCTCCCTCTGATAAAACACAGACTGTGGGCACTGTTCATGTTTGAAAGCTGAGCACGTGTAAGAGCATGAAGAGTTAGGGCTGTGCTATCACTTTTTGGTAGGGCTGTGCTTTTTCTCACACTGAAGGAGTTACAGCAGCTGCCTCTCACTCCCTCTGGAGGATTATCCATGTGCCTACACTTATTTGTGGCACCTACCTGTACCAGTCCTGAGCACAGGACTGGTAGGCTCACAGGCTGCTCCTGCTCCCTCTTCTTTGAAGCAACACATTTCTTTAGGCAGCAAAGAGTTGTTCCTTCCCCTCTCTGTTTCCAGCTGGAGGAAACTGTTCATCCTTGCAGTCAGCACCCGGTGCAAGTAGGACTGGTATCAAGAAGACATCAGGGAACTGAATTTATCTGTCCCTTCCTTGTGAGGGGCAGCCTGTGCTGCAGCTGATGGGGCGCTTGGCCTCAGTGCAGGAGAAGCTGGCATTAACTCGCAGCTTTGACGGACAAAGAAAGGCTTGGGGTGCTGGATTGAAATAAAGTGCACGGTACATGCAAGACCTTATGTTCTTCCATAGTGTGGGCCTGTTTGAAGCAACCACTGGTGAAATGGGAGGGCTATGGGAAGCAGTGTTTCTCCTCACTCTGGCAGGCGAGGTGCTGGCCTTCACATAAGCAGTTTCCCCTCATTAAAAAAGGCTGCCCTAAGGCAAAGAGCAAAATGTATTTTCTCCAAGTTTCAGTGAGTGAAGCTGGAGCTTCTCTGTGTTGAAATTAGTAAAAATCAGCTGAAGCTTCCTGCACCTACAGGAAGGAGCTTTAAACACTGCAGGCCCAGCCCTGCCTCCTTCACCCCATCCCATCCTGTTCCTGCAGCTCTGTTGCAAGTACACGTCTAAGTTTTGCCATGAGCTTGAGAGCAAAACAGAGACAAAAAAGCCCTGTATTTTCTGTAAGTCTTAAACTAAGTGTGGCTCTACTTGATGCTTCCTGGCCTCTTACTGCTCTAGCAACCATAGCAGAACAAATGTGAGAGGTTGATGCCTAAGTTTATTTCAAAAGCAAATGGTATTTAGAAATGGGATTTCCCAGGTATTCAGGGTGAAGATCAGATGTCTATAGGGAAAAGGGGTGCGTGAAGATAGAAGTGGCAGTCTCTGCAGAAGACAGATTCACTTCTAGGTAGGACATGGACTCAGAAGACTTAAAATTGGCTTATGCCTCAAGATTAGGGGAGAAAAAGGATGGGCATTGCTAACTCTGGTTTCCATTAGAGTTGCTCCCAGAGGCCAACTGTTTCACAGCAGTGCCCTGGAGGAACGTGGGGTTGTTCCAGAGCTGCTTCAGCCCATCTGATGCAACCACTTCACCCCAAAAGCACTGCTCTTGTCAGAAGTGTTTCCAATTTGAATTTCATTAGTCCAGCAAGACAGCAGTGGTGCAGAGCTCTCTGTGGAGCAGTTCTGGGTGCATCTGTGAGCAGTGAAATCCCACAGCAGTAGTAACAGGATTGGGGTCCTTGCAGGCAAAGGTGAGACATTTTGTTTAATGGAAAGTAAAACTATCTGGGCTGGGAGAGGTGGATTAAACCCCACCAGGTGGAAGTTCAGGTGTGCTGCCTTCATGTCCTGTGCCCCATGTTGAGCAAAGGCTGTCTGCCTTGGGGGGAGGCTGGGGAAAGGGCAGATGTGACACTCGGTCCCTGGTACCACATCTGGACCTCCCCCCTGGGACACTGGCAGGGAGTGGTTGGCCAGGCTGGGGTGGGGGGTCCCAGCCAGGGGAGATGGTGGGGACATGGGCAGTGGGGAGCTGGGTGGGCTGGACACTGGCCAGGCACTCCCCATGGCAACTCCTGCCAGCCTCGGGCAGGTTCATCCCTCCAGACCTCCCTCCCCAGCGGTCCTCCTTGCGCAGCAGAGTGGAGGTGAGCTTGAGAGCTGGTGCCCCCGAGCTGCTCAGAGTGTAAGTGCAGTTGGGCGGGCACAAGGGAGCACTACACACCCCTGGGATCCTGTGAGGATGGAGGGGATGGCCGGAACAAAGTGGTGGTCAGGGAGGCTTTGGCCACTGGGCAGTGGGCAGGCTCACAGACTCTGGCCAATGTGTCCATCACTCACAGGAGGCACTGGCATGGGACATACTGGCTCTGGCAGCTGAGGCTGCTGAACAGGGGAAAGGCAGGAGGGAGACATCAGTATCAAACCTTTCAGGTTTTGTCAGGCTACAGAGCTGCTCATGTTCCATGGGACAGCGAAAACAAAGGCCTCCATGAACTTGTGCAAGCAAATCATGTTTTGCACAGGTACTGTTGCCCTGGGCCTCTTCAAAACAAGCAGAGAAGCAAAAATCAGGAGAACTCAGAGCTGTAAATGTGGCATGGCCCTGCAACTCAGTTTGCCAGCTGCCTCCTTCCTTTTTTGCTCAGGCTTACCACCGTCATTGCAAATTTTGGCTGGGTGTCACCTTTCTGCCCTGCACCTCCATCCCTCCTGTGACTTACACAAGCAGGAAAGAAAAGACAAAGCCTGGGAACAGTGAGTGCAAATCCCACAGCGGCTCTGGCCATGCTGGTGCTCCTCAGCACCGGTGCTCCTGGCCCCCTGCGAGGTGAGGGGCAGGCAATGTCTGGGTCACTGCCCTCTCTCCAGGGGTGCTCTACCCTTCCTTCTCCCCTCCTCCTCCTTCTTCTCCTCCTCCTACTCCGCATTTCTGGCTCTGTCCGGCGAGCGCTGCTGGGAAAGCAACACAACGGGGCCCATTCAGTGCTTGCTTCTGCAAGGAGAGCAAACACCAGCACAGGAGCTCGGCAGCAGCTGGAACAGAGAGGGGCCGCTTTCCCCAATTTCTTTGCAGCTTCTTAAGGTCCAGGGATCCCTCCAGGTGAGTGGGAGGAGGTGGTGGGACAATGCCCGTCCTGTGGTGGTGCACATGGGCTGAGCTGGGGATACCGTGTTGGTGACACTCACCAGTGGCCGTGCAGGAGCAGGGGTGACCCCATTGTGTGTGTGTGTGTGTGTGCGTGCGTGGGGTACAGGGGTAGGCCAAGGCAAGACTGGTTGTGGTGGGGGCAGGAGGGCAGAGTGGGGCATGGGACCATGGGGGACAAACAGCTATACTGGTCAAAGGGATGGGCACCACAAGTTTGAACCTTGCAGACCCCCACGGCTCCTGCTCCCCAGACTTTTCTGGGGTTTAGGGTGTCTGTCTGCGATATCTGCAGCCCTGCTCTCCCCTCTGTGCTTGTTCAGCCTTGGCCTCTCTCTGTGGCACTTCCTGCTCTGCCAAAACCAACCTGTCCTTCCTGTGTCTGAACAGTGGAGATCTATTCCCAAACCTGCTGTGAAGAGCTGGAGGCAGGGAGCGTGCAGGGTGGGAGGAGCAGAGCTGGGAGGCGGGAGGTGGCCGGCTGGGGGGGGACACGCAAAGATGGGACAGCTCCAAAAGCTGGTGTGATCACACTCCCTGGGTGGTTACATCTGTGTGGCTTACCAAAAAAAAACAACAACCCCCAAATCCTTGACTGTAGGAAGAATATTGATACAGATCAAGACAAGTTTATATTGTATAAGAAGAAAAAGAGGATGATGTCTGCTCCAAGCCAGAATTACCTCATGCTTCTGCTGAGCCCCTCACAGGTGTTCCCAAAACTCCCTCAGTGGGTTTAGATAACGGGGGTAAAAGCACTTTCCAAGTGGAGACCTGCTACCTGTGACCTTCACTTTTCACTCTAAATACTTATTTTCTCCTTCTTTATGCTCTCTTCCTCATTTATAACCTGTAAAATCATGGCGTGACAGCCAGGGACCGTGAGACTTGCCCCACTAGGTCACAGCAACAGCCTCCAGTGGCCTGCCATGGTAGGTGATGCCTTTTGGGGAGGGACGGGAGCCTGACCCCTCTCTGCTATCCCTCTGCAGGCCTCACTGCCCCCTCTGCCTGCCCACAGGTGCTCTCTGCCATGAGGCTGTCCTGGGGGCTCCTCCTGCTTGCAGCGGCCATGGTGCTGGAAGAGATGGCCGCCGCCCGCTGCCCCGCGCCCTGCGTCTGCGACAACCTCCGCACCCACGTCTTCTGCCTCAACGGGAGCCTGACAGCCATCCCCAGCACCATCCCACAGCTCACCAAAAAACTGGACCTTCGGGGCAACAGCTTCACAGTCATCCCGGTGGGAGCCTTCCTCACCACCCCGTACCTCACACACCTGGACCTGCAGCGCTGCAAGGTGGAGAGACTGGAGGAAGGGGCCTTCCGGGGCCTGGGGAGGCTGCTCTACCTCAACCTGGCCTTCAACGGCATAGCCCTCCTCTACCAGGAGTCCCTGGACGGGCTCTCCTCCCTCCAGCAGCTCATCCTGGAGGGAAACCGCATCGAGGAGATCCAGCCGGGTGCTTTTGGCCGTCTGGGATCCCTGACTGTCCTTGACCTGAGGGCGAACGCCTTGGTCTACCTCCCGGACATGGTCTTCCAGGGTCTGCAAGCCCTCAGGTGGCTCCGTCTGTCCCACAACGCCCTCCATGTGCTGGGCAGCGAGGCCTTCACTGCCCTGCCTGCCCTGCGCAGGCTGAGCCTGGACCACAACGAGCTGCAGGCGCTGCCCGGCGAGGCCCTGGCCAGGCTGGACGGGGCCACCCGGCTGGACTTGGGCCACAACCCCATCACCTATGTGGCTGAGGAGGCCCTGGCCATGGCCTCCCTGAAGCACCTTTTCCTGGACCACGCCGCCCTCCAGGACGTGGCACCCGACGCCTTCGTCCACAGCCCCCAGCTGCGCACACTGGACCTCCGCAAAAACCAGCTGGAAGGGCTGCCACCCCTGGCTGGGACTGGGGGGCTGGTGAGGGTCAGCCTGGCTGGGAACCCCCTGCTCTGCTCCTGCCTCCTGCGCCCCTTCCACGAGTGGCTGGCGAGGGGACGGGTACAGGTGGAAGGGGC